>NC_092047.1:111484712-111741638 GCF_003086295.3 Arachis hypogaea | reverse complement strand
ATCATTTCACAAATTCAGTGGGGTATTCATATCCCATAGCTTTCTAATCCCACTTGAATATGGGCTACTGGAGACGGATGGTCACTTAGAGCTTTTGTGGCATTAGAGTAAGGGAGATGGCCAGTGGTAAGATTGTCCTACAAGGTTCATATGGTTGAAGCTTTTAGTTTAAACGCAAAGGTTGGTATAAAGCTCAACTGAATGGGTCTAGGAAGCTGTTTGGTCACTGTAGTGAGAATTTAGATCACCTTTCACCCGGCTGGAAAAATGAAAATCGAGACAAAAACGGGTGTAAAAGTAAAGTTTGGGATCCTGGAATCTGTTCTGACATCCAACACCCCGGGAGCCTAAGAATCTTTTTGAAGCTGCTCAAGGGTTTTACATGCCTAGTTTGGGACCCCGGAGGTTACTGGAATCACAAACATTGGTGGAGATTCCTAGATGAGTTCAAACACAAGCCACCATAACAGGAAGCTCATCAAATGTCCAACTTAAGGACTTTAACTAAAAGTGCTAGGTGGGAGACAACCCACCATGGTATGATCGTTCCCTTTTCATTACTTAGTTTTATTTATTTTTGAATTTTATTTTATTTTGTTATATTGAACCTGGAGTTTTGCATCACATTTATATTAACACTGCATTCTGCATTTTTCAGATTAAAAAAAAAAAGCGAGCACGCGACGCGACGCATCAGTGACGCGTCCGCGTCGCAAGGAGAGAAGAGAAAATAAAAACGAACAGAGAGTCACGCTGGAGCAAGGCTGGAGGCGTGCCAGTGGCACAATTCGTCCCACGCGACCGCATCGCTGACGCGTCCACGTCGCAGGGGAATACTGGCCTCCCACGCGATCGCGTGCCCCACGCGGCCGCGTGACCTGGATTTCGACGTCAAAGGGTGCATGGCCGAAAGTTGAGCTGGAGTTGGGCTGTACTCATGCTGGTAGCCCAAGCCTCACCACGCAAACGCGTGCCCACGGGTCCGCGTCATATCCCCATGTTGGTCACTCACGCGATCGCATGCCCCACGCGATCGCGTCACCCAGATTTTGGCAATACTGAGTTTTGAACAGAGAGTTGTGCGACCGCGGGCTGCACTCGCGCCACTACACAAATCAAGTCACGCGATCGCGTGTCCCACGCGTCCACGTCGCCTAACCTTATTTGCGCACCACGCGACCGCGTCGCCAGCATCGCACAACCTATCCAGATTAGTGCCAATTTTCTTATCTTTTCTCTTCTAATCCTAATTTCTTCCTTATCTCTCCTTTTTCACTTTCTTTTTCTACTTCTCATTCTTTTTCACTTTATTTTTTTTAGTTTATTTACATACTTTCATTCATTGCATTATTATTGGTGTTAGAAATTTATTTGGGTCATTATTTCTATATTTTACTTGTAGATTATTAGAGGAATTATTTGACAATTATATATATTTATTTTTTAAAGGGTTGCTTGCATGTCAATTTATTATTTTCATTAGATTATTTACCATGCATGCTATGTGTTTTGAAAATGTCCGTATGGCATTATGCACTGCTTTTCAGTATCTTTTATCCTACTACTCTGAATGCCTGCTTTTCACAAAACCCTTTTTCATATCATATTCATTCAATATAATTATTATTACAAACATGTTGCTAGTTTGAAAGGCTTGGTAATCTAACTTGGACATTAAATGTTTGATCTATGCTACTCATGCCTTTGCCTGCATGCCAATAAACACTTGCATTCAATTGTTATCATATGCACTAACTATTTTCCATTGATGACTTTTCACATGTACTCATGAGCGTGTGTTAACGTCATTCTTCTTTATTGTGCATTGATTACCACCTTTCCCGCTCTCCTCCTTGCTCTAATCCTTAGCTTTATAAATCACTTTCTTTTTCCCTTTTCAAGATAGCCACCAAGAAGGGTAAAGAGAAAGCTACTCCCAAACTACCGGCAAGGAAAGGAACAAAAGAGCCCTAGCTGAGGAACCACAACCCCGTCCACTTGCAAATCTCAGCATGCACGAGGACGGTGCAATCTTTAAGTGTGGGGAGGTCAATACCGATCTCCATGGTTAGTTACTCCTCTATCTCAACACCAATGATTTATTTTCCTTATTCATTGTTGCATTTGCATGTTTGATTGCATATTTGTTTGAATTTTTTTGCATATTTTACCACTTGGTTAAAGTAATATTTTCTTTTTCAAGAAACCTTTTAAGAGCATTTCACTAATTTGAAAAAAAATTTAATGTTACACTTATTTGAAGAGATATTATACTGGAACATGGTTTAGAGCTCGAACACACAAAACCTATGAGATTTTGAGCCTATTTGAATTGGTTGCATTTTATCAACCAAAATTTTGTTTCAGTGTGTATTTTTCTCTCTAAAATTGTGATATTTGTCTTGCTTAATTCTATATTTCCATAATTTGATGTATGCATACACTTACATGATTGAGGCCTTTGTTTCACTAAGCTTACATACCCATATGGCCTTACCCTTTCATTATCTTTTGCAAACCAATTTGAGCTTATTTTACCCCTTTTATTCTTTATTTTAGCTCATCACTAACTCTAAGCGGAAAACAATAATGTCCTTAATTTGAATCCTTGGTTAGCTTAGACTAGTGAGAATGCTTATGATTTAAGTGTGGGAAAAGTGGGTTTGGAAATATTTGGTTTGAGAATTGAGTATGTTAGAATTTTCAAAAAATGTGAAAAAAATGTTTGGGACATGTTCATGAATTCAATAAATTAATCATATGCATTGAGAAAAACAAAAGAAAATATATATATATATATATAAAGAGAGAGAGAAAAAGAAAAGAAAAAGTGCAAATAAGAGAAAGGGGACAAAATGCCCCAAAGTAAGTGGTGAAAGCAATGCATATGTACTGTACTTAAAATTAGAATGCATGAATATGTGGAAAACATGGTTAATGGATAGTTAGATGTTGTATTGTGATTACATGGATTTTAGGTGGAAAGTTTAAGTTAATTAAGGATTCAGATTTTAGTCCACTTGGCCAAATACAATCCTACCTTGACCCTAACCCCATTACAACCCTTAAAAGACCTCCTGATATGTGTATCTGTGCATTAAATTTGTGTTGATTATTAGATGAAGAGCAAGCCTTAGAAAGCAAGGTTAGTAGAGAATTGAGAGAATCGAACCTAAAACACTTGAGTGATTAGAGTGTATACACTACCAGTGAGGGTTCGATGCTCAATTCCTTGTTCCCTGCTTTCATAAGCTATTTTCTTCTTACAAGTCTATTTGTGCTTCATTTTTTATGATTTGAATTAGTGAAATCCAGTTCATATTTGTTCTTGAAAGATTTGTTTATTTTTAACCAAGTAGGTAGAAACATTTTAGCATGTAGTTGCATTCATAGATTGCATTTCATACCATTCCTCTTCATTCCTTTATAGTTTCTCTTGAGCTTAGCATGAGGACATGCTAATGTTTAAGTGTGGGGAGGTTGATAAATCACTATTTTATGGTTTATCTTGTGCTCAATTGAGTGGTTTTTATCTACTCTTTACCCACTTATTCATACTATTTGCATGGTTTTATATTTCCTTCCTAATTATGTGTTTTGATTGAAAACATGCTTCTTTGATCTTATATTTGCTTATTATTAATCCTCTCTTATTACCATTAGATGCCTTGATATGTGTGTTAAGTGTTTTCAGAGATTACAGGGTAGGAATGGCTCGGAGGATGGGAAGAAAGCATGCAAAAGTGGAAGGAATGCAAGAAGTTGGAGAAATTGTTAAGCTGTCCAGCCTGACCTCTCTGCACTCAAACGGCTATAACTTTAGCTACAGAGGTCCAAACGACGCGGTTCCAGTTGCGTTGGAAAGCTAACTTCGGGGCTTCGATTTGATATATAATATGCTATAGTTCCTCTGACGTTAGGTGATGCGACCGCGTGATCCATGCGGCCGTGTCGCAAGTGACGGAAATCAGCGCAAATGAATTCGCAACCAGCAAATTCTGGACTATTTTTGACCCAGTTTGCGGCCCAGAAAACACAGATTAGAGGCTATAAAGTGAGGGAATGTATCCATACATATCAGGCTCTCATATTCTCAAGTTTAGGAGTAGATGTAGTTTTTAGAGAGAGAGGTTCTCTCCTCTCTCTTAGGATTAGGATTTAGGATTTCTCTTAGTTTTAGAGTGACTCTCAATCCCAGGTTCTTTATTTTTATTTAATTTATGAACTCTTTCATGTTACATATAATTTTCTTAATTAATGTTATTTGAGGTATTTCCATTCATGATTGCTTTCTTTTATTTACATGATTACTGCTTCCCATCTGAAGACATTTTTTTATTCAGTAAATTTACCATTTTCTTCCTTTTGGCTTTGGTTAAGTAATTGGTAACGCTTGAGCTGTCAATAAAGGAGTGGTTGAAATTGGGAGTTGCTCCAATAACTCTAGTCTTTCCATCGGAATTGACTAGGACCTGAGGATTAAGCTAATTAATTCACTTGATCTACCTTCATAGTTAGAGGTTAACAAAGTGAGATTAAAATCCAAATTTCATCACAACTGATAAGGATAGGACCTCCAGTTCTAATACCTTGCCAAGAGTTTATTTTATTGTTATTATTTTATTTCCTCTGCCATTTACTATTATTGCTTCTTATCTTATACATTAATAGAACCCCCAATTTGCAAGACTCATAACCAATAATAAGAACACCTCCCTGCAATTCCTTGAGAAGACGACCCGAGGTTTAAATACTCGGTTATCAATTTAAAAGGGGTTTGTTACTTGTGACAACCAAAACGTTTGTACGAAGGAATTTTTGTCGGTTTAGAGACTATATCTACAATGCGACTGTTTTTATGATATTCTTTACTGGCAAAAATCCTAACGTCAGTTTGCTTCTTCTCCTCTTCCCCCAAATCTGTTTTTTCAACGTGTGTGTGGTGTTTGGCTGGGGAAGGAAGGCTGTTGCCTTCATTAAAGGGTGATTGGGTTGGGCCTTAGGCCTAATACGGGCCCGGTTCAACCTGTTTGGCCCAATCTTGGGCCAAATTCTTTGAAACTAGTGTCAAAATTCTTATTTTAATTTTCTTATCATATTAAACCATAAAAATCACATTTCGAATTATCTTGATTAATAATTAATTTATTAACTAATTATTCACTAATTACTCGGAATTTACATTCTACCCCTTAACAGAAATTTTTGTCCTCGAAAATTTGCTCTTAATTTTTCATATACGCTCCCTCAAATTCAACCGATCTCTTACCATTCATTTTGTCATTCTCCAACATGAATTTAATACCCTATTCCCAATTCAAGTCTAAGCTAAACCCGTTTGTCTCACTCTTAGCTTCATTTAAGTCTCTTGACGAGTACAAACTTCTTACCCTTCAAGGGTTCTCTCTAGATGAAATTAATCTCAATTCTTTCTCGGCTGTCTCACTTACTAAACGATTCCTTAATATCTTATTCTGAGTTAATCTGTTATAACCTAAGCCACACATTCTCACTTTCCATTGCTCGATCCTGTGTTAATCCTTGAATCATTCTCACACCCCACAACTTCGTCCTCTCATCATTACAACTCTAGAGTCACCAAAATCACTGTGCTTTCGCAGTGTTACTCTGATTATAAGTCACTAAGATTCTTAATCATTTACTTACTCTTCCCGAACACTCCTTGAATCTAATCGACCTTCACCCCAACTGCACGAGTCCTAATCCCCGGTCGTCTCTACCATCTAATCGATTATCGCCTCCATCACAATTCCCAGGTTATCCGCTCCATTCCTTCAACAGTAGCTTGCACATCAGCAGTCAAGAATCAACCGTATTATCTTGCTCGCGTTCACGAGATGTCATTTGGGTCTTGTTCACATCGAACAATTGATATTAAGGTGATCAATCTTAATATCTAAAGTCTAGTACTTCGAATCTCTAAAAATAATGCTCATGAAAATTTATGCTATATATGTCAAGTAGACATCCTAAATAGCATGTATACACAACCAGAGTATTCTCAGAAGCATAGTCAGTCCATCCCCCAGGCTCTATGGGAACGAACTGCTTTGATACCATAATGTAACACCCTACCACACAAAATTTTATGCTTAAGTCATAAGACAGAGGTGGTGAGGTATTACGACCTTTAAGAGTAAAATTATATATATAATATAGTGAAAAAGGTCTATAACTAGGAGCCTTTGAAGGGAAGTTTAAAACAAAAGGCGTAACACTCACGTAAACGAAAACTTGCGTACGAAGAAACGTAAGAGATATGTATATGAATAATAAAAAGGGAGTGTCAAATATATAATTAACAAAGCTTCCAATTTGGTTCGCGAAGATAAACTGGCCAGAATATACAAGTATATATATATAAGAGGATCACAAAATGACACAAAGTAGAAAAACGACAACCTATTTCTCCGAGTCAATCTCTAAGAGGGATAAACATAAAATACAAGGTGGAGATCCTATATACATACATAAATATAAACAAAGATATGACCCTAAGTTCCAAGAGTTCTTCGCTTCATCAGCGTCTCCAAAATACAGAGTGGTGCTTCTCAACCTGCATCTGAAAAACTACAAATATTGTATGGGATGAGAACCAGAGGTTCTCAGTATGGTTAAGGTACCCACATATATAATAAATAAGGTCCCGGAAAAGGCGAAGACGATCCTAGAACCCCGACACTCAGATATGATATAATCTTAAAGGAAATAACTAAACCATAAAATTCGGTTATAACGCTCTAAGGTATCCAAGTCACAATAAAACTCTAACCCTTGCTTCCACTTTCACCTAACATAACATTCTAAGGCATTTTACCGCTTACTAATAAATCCTTGTTAACCAACTTTTACCACTGGTTCAACCAATCACGGCCTAAGGCCCAAATAAACTCAACCCGGCCTCCGGCCCAAATAAACTCAACCCGGTCTCCGGCCCTTTTCAAAAAAATTCATTATTATCAGTCCACCACCAAAGTACCCAAATAAAAAGATAATCACAACACAAGAAAATACAAGGCAAATATATTTAAATAACAGTTACAGCAAGTATCACAATTACCAGTTATACATAATTTATCAGATAGGCAGACCAAAACAAGTATGCACACCCAAACAAAGCAAACAAATGCAACATGATGCAAGCCTGTCCTATTGGTCGTGAGCTCACGTGTCGGTTAAATCGCCAGAACCCAACACATCTGGTAGCTAACCCAGACATTTGTCTCTAGGTTGCGCATGTCCAAGAGGATCATAAACGAAGGAGCGTGCCTTTCCACATCGAAGAAGTGTGCCTTTTCACCTTGCAACCAGAGAAGAATGTGGGAGAAACAATACGAAAGAGAGTGCCTTTCCATATTCCCCACATCCTCATCACGACAAGAGAGGAAACTTCTGTTCTCAACTTGCCATCCGAACATATTTTCAAGTTAACACGCAAGCGAGATCGCACCCAGACCTTGTCATCTCGACCATTTTGGCCACACACACATCTCGACCATTCCGGCCACACACAATCATCCCCAATCTTATCATTAACATCTCAATTTGGTTACTCTAGACCTTCTTTTACTTTCAAGTAACCTCCCTTTCCATCGCTTAATCTCATCATACCTCAATTTTAAACAATTCTCATGCATAACCTCAAGAAGGCCATCAACAATCTATCATCTATACACATTCATTATTCTCAATTTATCAACCATCATTAAATCATCATTTAACATTCAAATTTTCATTCTCAACATTAAACAACAAATTCATATTCAACTTGGTTCACAATTATCAACAAGGCACTAAGTAATTTACACCCTCGTATATTCATTCTTAGCCTATGGTCATCTAACCTAAGTTTTCACAAGACATTATATATTAAATACGAGAAACCAAAATCATACATTGGCCGATTTCTACGTATTCCCGAGACAAGACCAAAGGCAACAAACATAGCCCCAAGGTTCCAAGATCTTCAAAACAATGATACTCAACCTCCACCAAGTCTCAAGTGTCCACAAATCAAGCTTCAATTTGTATATATACACCTAATTTCATATCACCACATATGTATATATCCAAAATTTAATACCCAACACACAAAATTAAAGAATTAACTAGATTCTAGGATTCTCATCTTACCAACGAAAAATTGGGACAAGACTTGGCAAGTCCACCAAGTTAAATTGATTCTAAATACCAAAATTACACAAAATCTCAATACCCATTAACCCAAAAATGAAATCTGAATAGAAGGAAAAGGCTGGACACAAAAACAAAGTTTTTTACCAAATTTTTCAATAGATTTTGTAGAGAATTTTGAGATGAACGCGTGGTCATTGACGGCTCGTCAATCGAAACTCTGAATTGAAAGTTATTGAGAATTGAAATTGGACAAGGGTTTGCTTCTTCTTCTCTTCTCCCAAATTTGTTTTTTCAGTGTGTGTGGTGTTTGGCTGGGGAAGGAAGGTTGTTGCCTTCATTAAAGGGTGATTGAATTGGGCCTTGGGCCAAATTCTTTGAAACTAGTGTCAAAATTTTTATTTTAATTTTCCCTATCATACTAAACCATAAAAATCACATTTCTAATTATTTTGATTAATAATTAATTTATTAACTAATTATTCACTAATTACTCGGTGTTTACAATAATCCCTGTGAATATTCATTTGACGGTTTAGATATCTTTAGTCTTTCAAGGACTTTCATATAGATATCACGATCTAATGACCGTATAAGTAGGCTGTTACCACATCCATTAAATGCTAATGTAGTTTATGATATGTAGATAAACTGACCAAATAACGCAATGTTATCACATCCACTACAGGAGAATACGTTTCTTCATAATCTATATCGGACCTTTGTGAAAAACCTTGTGCCACAAGTCGGGCTTTGTAGCACACAACTTCATTTTTCTCATTTCATTTTCTCACAAATACCCATCGGTATCCAACTAGTTTTACATCTTCTGGTGTATGGACTACAGGTCCAAAGACTTCACGTTTTGCAAGTGAATCTAGCTCAGCCTTCATGGCTTCTTCCCATTTTGGCCAATCATTCCTTTGTCGACATTCTTCGACTGATCTTGACTCAAGACCCTTACTTTCATGCATGATATTTAATGCCACATTATATGCAAATATTTCATTGACAATTGTCTTATTTCAGTTCCATTTCTCTCCTGTAAAGACATAATTCATCGAGATCTCGTCATTTTCACAATTCTCAGGTACCTGAACGTCTTCTGGCGTTAAAACTATATCAGAATTTTGGACAACTGCATGTGTCTTTACTATGTCTTTCTCAACAGAAATAGTATTTACCTCTTTACTTTTTCGAGAATTTTTGTCTTTGAAACCGACAAGCCTGCCACACTTCTGGCGTGAATTTGTTTTAATGGCAATTTGTCCAACTGGGACATCAATTCAAATTGGGGTATTTTTCGCTGGTATATAAGATTTGTTATCCTATTTATATCAGAAAATGTATCAGGCATTTCATTTGCTATTCTTTGCAAATGCATGATCTTTTGAATTTCTAGTTCACATTGCCTTGATCGAGGATCTAAATGCATCAAGGATGATGCATTCCAATTAAGTTCCTTTTTAGGAAGCTTATTCTCTCCCCCTAATGTTGAAAATTTTTATTCATCAAATTGACAATCCGTAAATCAGGCTTTAAATACATCTTCAGTTTGCATCTCAAGATACCTTACTATAGAGGGAGAATCATATCCAACATATATCCTCAATTTTCTTTGAGGTCCCATTTTGGTGCAATTAGGTGGTGCAATGGGAACATATATCGCACACCCAAATATTCTTAAATGGAAAACATTTGGCTGCTGGCCAAAAGCTAATTGCATAGGAGAGAACTGATGGTAACTCGTTGGCCTCAAACGAATAAGTGCTGCAACATGTAAAATAGCATGCCCCCAAACCGAATTTGGGAGATTTGTTCTCTTAAGTAAGGGTCTAGCAATTAATTGGAGGCGTTTAATAAGTGATTCTGCTAACCCATTTTGTGTGTGAACATGAGCTACTGGATGTTCAACACTTATTCCATTAGCCATACAATAAGCATCAAATGCCTGGGAAGTAAATTTACCAGCATTATCAAGACGAATTGCTTTGATTGGATTTTCTGGAAATTGTGCTTTTAATCGAATATTTTGAGCAAGTAATCTCGCAAACGCCAGGTTGCGAGAAGACAATAAGCACACATGTGACCATCTCGAAGATGCGTCTATTAGGACCATAAAATATCTAAAAGATCCACATAGTGAATGAATATGTCCACATATATCGCCTTGAATCCTTTCTAGAAATTCATGGGACTCAAATTCAATCTTTACTGGTGATGGCCTTAAAATTAACTTCCTTTGAGAACATGCAGCACAACAAAATTCACTAGATTTAAGAATCTTCTGGTTCTTTAGTGGATGCCCATAGGAGTTTTCAATAATTCTCCGCATCATTGTTGTTCCCGGATGACCCAATTGGTCGTGCCAAGTTATGAATTCATTTGGGCTAGTAAACTTCTGGTTTACAATGGCATGTGATTCAATTACACTAATCTAGGTATAATATAACCCAGATGAGAGTGAGAGTAATTTTTCTAATATAACATTTTTATTTAAATCATGAGTTGTGATACATAAGTACTCATGATTTCTCTCATTCATTGTCTCAATATGATATCCATTTCGGCGAATATCTTTGAAACTTAACAAGTTTCTTAGAGACTTTGTAGACAATAGTGCATTATTTATTATGGATTTTGTTCCTCCAAGAAACAAAATTATAGCTCTTCCGGAGCCTTCTATTACATTGTCTGAGCCAATAATAGTATTAACATATTCTTCTTTTGGCACAAGATGGGAAAATATATATTACTTTTGAGAATGGTGTGCGAACTTGCACTATCCGCAAGGCAAATATCTTCACTATATGTCCTTGCCATTCTCTTCAAAGACAAATAATAATAATAAAATAAGAGAAGTATATGCACATAAAATTATTTTCTTGATTAAAAATATTTTTCTAAGAAGTATAGTATATACTAAAAATTTTATTATTATTATCTTGACACATTCAATAATTTTAAAATTTATAAATATTTTATTAAACATTATTTATATACATTATACTTAAAATTTAGATGCATAAAAAATAAAACTTAACAAGGAGTTCTTTACATTATTTATTTACATGAATACTTAACAATCTCACATATTAAACTATTCCATCATTGATCAAATGACCAATATTTTCTTCAGAAACCTCAAAGAAATAAGATACATCATAATGAGCAGTGGAATTCTCAACAGCATCATTTGAAACGAAATTTGTTTCTTTTTCTTTGTCGTCTTTTTTCAAAGATATTTGATAAAGATCGACTAGATGCCTTAGGATACAACAGGTATGTGACCAATGGCCCTTTCCACCACAACGGAAATATTTATCCTCAATTAATTTATTTTGCCCATTGTTTATTTCTTTATCCCACTTCTGGTGAGATCCTTTCTTATGAACATAATTCCTTTTCCTTCCAATAATTTTTCTTGTTACCAAAACCTTGCCACTTACCTCTTTTGTGGTAATGATTTGCCGCATTTGTTTAAGGAAATGGTGCGACGCCAGCTGAACGCGCTTCATGATTTCTTAAAAGCAATTCATTGTTGCGTTCAGCAATAAGAAGGTAAGAAATTAACTAATAATATTTTTTAAATCCTTTTTCTCGATACTACTGCTGCAGGAGCACATTCGAGGCATGGAAGATTGAGAAAATTTTCTTTAAAATATCGGGTTTGAGAAAGTATCACCGTCTTTTGATTATTATACCTTTTTTAAAGTATTTCCATAGATCTGTATGATATTTTATTGTGAGATATTTATTTTTCAATCTTTCGTCAAGATGATGACGAAGAAAAATTATGACTTTGACTTTATCCTTTTGGAATGCATTATTTTTAGTTTTAATGGTATCTCCAAAATCCATTGAATCAAGATGGATTTCAACATCTAATTTTCATGATAAATAGTTGTTTCCAGATATATCAAGAGCATTAAATTCAAGATGAGAGAACATTGACATAATGAAAATTTGTTACTTGAGTCTTCCTAAAATTTGATCAGAGTCTCGTGCTGATAACGTGTTGTAAAATAAATAAAGAAGATGTACTAAATATAAAATAAAGATATGTAAATAAAAGACTCTAATATTAATATAATTAGCTCAATAATAATAATTTATATATGTATTTACTAATATATATATATATAAAGAGAGAGAAGTATTCAGTATAAAGAGAGAAAATGTTTGTTATTATTGATGTATATTATTCTTCATATCAGACTCTATTTATAGGCGTACAAAAGTTAAAATTTCATATGTAATTAACTTCAATCTTCTTTTAATAGTCTAAACTTTTCATTTAAAAAAGTTAGCCGCCAAAACATTAATGGACATTTACCTCATGCCTTATTACAATAATCTTATGGACTTATACAATTAGGGCAATACTATAGTGCCGAAGTAAATTTTTTTGGAAACATTTCAAGTGCACCGAGAGTACTGGTGCTCCAGTTGTTTTAACCGTTGATCTGAATTATAAAAAATATATATAATATATTAATTAAAATCAACGATTGAAACAACTGGTGCACCGATACTCTCCGATACACTTGAAATATTTCCAAATTTTTTTAACATCGACTCAAATGAGGAGTCAACAAGATGAATTATTTACTTGCAAGTGTAGATAAAGACTGGGAGTAGGGCTGGAAGTGAGTCAAGCCAGCTCATGAGCCAGCTCGAGCTCGACTCATTAACAGCTCGATAAGCTAAGCTCGTGAGCTGGTAAGCCAAGCTTGAGCCTGAAATTGAGCTCATAAATTAAATGAGTCGAGCTTGAGCTTGGATAAGCTCAGCTCATTAGCTCGTGAGCTGGCTCGATTATATATTATAACAATCTTAATTATTTAATATTTATATTTATTTTTTACATATAATTTTAATATAGGACATAAATAAAAAATTTATAATTTATTGATAGATAAACAATATATAAAATTGATCTTTTCAAATATTTTTAAAAATATATAAGTTATAATTTATTGATATAAAATTATAAATTATGTATCTATGTTTCTCTTATTTGAGCCAGCTCATGAGCTCGAGCCAGCTCGTGAGCTTTTGGTGAGCCGAGCTTGAGCTTAAGAAATAAGCTCGATTGTTAATGAGCCGAGCCGTGAGCCAAGCTCAATTTTCGTGAGCCAAGCTTGAGCTTGGTCTAGCTCAGCTCAGCTCGGCTCACTTCCAGCCCTAACTGGGAGAGTAGCAGCGGCTGTAAGATTGTGTCGGCTTGTGTTGGATTAATTATTGAATAAAGTATATTAATTTAGAAGCATGAACACATGATTAAAAAACATAATATTTTTGTCTGCTTTTGTTGATAATGGGTATGGGCATGCCGTTTCTTTTTGGGTTGGGATAATAATAATAATAATAATAATAATAATAATAATAATAATAATAATAATAATAATAATAATAATGATGATAACAAATTTCATTCCTCTCCTTTAAAAAATGTTAAAATAATATTTATTTTTTTATTTATAAAATATATATTTTATTCTCTTATAATTTTTAAAAAATTCTCTTTTAATTTATTTTAAATTTTTTGTATTAACTAATGTTAACTTTATCCATTTTTTAAAAAAAAATAATTTTTTTTATAAAAATACTCTTTAACAAAAATTTATTTTTTGTCATTAAATTTTACTTACCAAAATATCGTTTAATAAATTATTTTTTATTAATTAAATTATATTTTTATTAAAATATTTAAAAAAATTAATAATTGAATTATTTTTTTCTAAGATACTTTTCAATAATTTTTAATTATTAAATGGTGATTTTATTAAAATTTTTGTTAAAAATTATTTTTATATTTTATTATTAATTTTCTGATATCAATATATATTATTTTAACATTAGATAAAAAAAATATTACCACTGTTAATATGTATAACTGTTAATATATATTGATATCGAAAAATAATCTTACTAAAAAAATTTTTATTTATGGTTGTCGGGTTAGATATCTGAGTGTGAAGCATTTAAGGTTTAGAATCTAAAATTTAGGATCATATAATTAGAGTTTAATTATTAAAATTTACATTAGATAAATTGACTAACTCTAAACCTTCAACTAAGACCCTAAACCCTTGTCCTAAGAATTGACTTAGCAACATTAGATAAATTTCTAGTTTTTTTGGTGCAATTACAGTATCAAAATATAAATTGTTGTATAATTTAATAAATTACATTTTACACCATCAAAAAAGTTTAGTTTTATTAAAATTTGTAATTATAATAGTTGTGTATTATATTTATCATTAAAATTATCTTAAAATATAATATTTAATTTATTATTAACATACAAAATATATAATTAATTTGTTATGTGTACTTTATTACAGTAATTTTATTATTATTTATTACTAACATAAGGTACTTTAATATTAAACATGAAAAATTAAATATTTTATTTACCATTTGTACAGTAGCATAATATATTCATTATTTTTTATTATTAAGATAAAAAATATATCAATATACTATTTATCTTTTGTATAGTATCATATTATTTTTATTATTATTTATTGTTAACATGAAAATATCTAATGTTAATTATAAAAAATAAAATATTTTATTTATGATATGTACACAATATTAAAATAAATTTGTTTACATGACTATTTAAAAAAGATAACTTTTAAATATTTATTATTCAATCTCTTATTTCAATCATTATTTTATATCATAAGCTCTAAATTTCAAATCTTAAATTATAAATCCTAGGGTTAAGTACTGTTTTCGTCCCTAAGGTCTGAGGCCAAAATCAAAATCGTCATCGACCTTTTTTTGTTATTAAAATCATCCTCAACATTACAAAACGTTATAAAATCGTCCTTTTTTACTTTAATTTTATTTTTTTACCAAATTATCCTTAATTAATAATTAATATAAATAATAAAAATAATATTAAAAACTAAAAACAAAACCTCCACCCTCTCCCCCGGCCCCTTCTTCCCTCCCCCCTTCAAATGCAACGGATAACCAAAAAAATTCAGCAATTCAAATCAGGGTCACCATCATTATTAAACAAACAAACCCAGATTGAATATTTGAATGGTGAAAAAGATGAAACAAACAAACCCGGATTGTGAAATAGAAAAAGGAGATGCGTAGTTGAAGTAAGATGAATGCCAAGAGAGGAATTAATAATGGGTGGAAGCAAAGTTGGGTCTTTTTTCTTTTTGGGTAGGAGAGTAATAAGCAATTAATAATTAATAGACCGAAGCTTTGCGGTTCGAAGTAGTAGAAGAGTTGGAAAATGGTCAAAAGGGGGCCAACAGGATGATTAATGAATGGAGTAAGAAGAAGAATGGAAAACTGTGTTCGATAAAAGATGACGACTTCGTTTTTAATTTGCAGTTTCTCTCGGGAAGAAGCGTACGGAAGCAGAAACCTCATTATTAATTCAGCAAACTGATAGAACATTGCAAATACTTTTGGTTACAATCAGATCTGAAAAGGACCAAGCTAGTTATCTTAAAACAAAAATATAAATTTATTAGCTGCATTTGGCGGGATGCCTCATCAAGGTTAATGAAATCAGACCAGCTTTTTCACTGAGAAGTACAAATAGAAGATTAGATAATAATTAAGTAAATGGAAGAGAAGGGAGTGGGGGTGCAGGTGGAGGGGGAAGGGAAGAGAAGAGAAGGGGGGTGCAGGGGGGAAGGGAAGAGAACGGGCGCCGCAGGGGGGGGTTGTTTTTAATTTTTAATATTATTTGTATTATTTATATTAATTATTAATTAAGGGTAATTTAGTAAAAAAATAAAATTAAAATAGAAAAGGACGATTTTATAACGTTTTGTAACGTTGAGGATGATTTTAATAACAAAAAAAGGTCGGGGATAATTTTAATTTTGGCCTTAGACCTTAGGGACAAAAACAGTACTTAACCCTAAATCCTACTAACCTAAAATGATAAATCCTAAAACGTAATCCCTATTAAATTATAATTTAATAATTAAAAAATTATTAAAAAATATCTTTAAAAAATAATTTAATTAAAAAAAATTTATTGAATAGTATTTTAGTAAGCAAAATTTAATGACAAAAAATAAATTTTTTGTTAAAGAGTATTTTTATAAAAATAATTTATTTTTTTTGAAAAATGGATAAAATTAATATTAATTAATACAAAAACTTTAAAATAAATTAAAAAAAGAGTTTTTTAAAAATTATAAAAGAGAAAAATATATATTTTACAAATAAAAAGAAAAAAAATATTATTTTAATATCTTTAAAAAAAAAGAGTGAAATATTATTATTATTATTATTATTATTATCCCAACCCAAAATAATTTTTTGTTCAAAGCATAGATTCTCACAACAGCCCACCTGAAAAAAAAAAAACAACATGTCCATATCCATTATCAACAAAAATAGACAAAAATATTATCTTTGTTAATTATGTGTTCATGCTTCTAAATTAATATACTTTAATACTTTATTAAATAATTAATCCAACACAAACTCTGACACAATCTTATACTTGCTTGCTGCTACTCTCTCAATCTTTATCTACACTTGTAAGTAAAATAATACCACGCGTATAACTCATCTTATTGACACCTCGTTTCAGCCATGCTAAAAAAAATTTACTTCAGTACCCTAGCACTGCCCATGGCTTGACTCTTTTTCTCTTCTTCTCCATGGCTCGAAACAAGGTTCCATCTTTTCTCTCTTGTTTTCAATTTTTCTTCCCGTTTTCATTCCCCAACACTATAAGGATTTTAGGGTTTTTCTTCTATAATCTATACCAACTGAAAAGCCTAATACCCCATTTTAAAAAATTTAAACTTTTCAGTATTTTTGAATGCATAGATGTGTATTTTCTTGTAATTGCTGTAATCAAATGCAGGAAGCTTTGGTTTTGCTGCTGGATGTGGGGCCATCCATGCACTCTGTCATTCCTGAAATTGAGAAAGTTTGTTCCATGCTTGTGGAGAAGAAGGTTGCTATATTTATTTCTCCTTTGACATTCCTTGCCCACCTTGTGTTTGATGTTTGTCTTCAAAGAGCTGAAACCTGTAACATTAAAATGACCTTTTCCCCCTTCTTTTGACGAGTGTGCAGCTGATCTTTACCAAATATGATGAAGTGGGTGTTGTCTTATTTGGAACAGAAGGTGCTCTCTTTGACCCTTATGATGCAAACCTACAATGCACCATTATCACCATTCATTTAGTGTTTATTATCATGTCATATGGCATAAAGTTCTAAATTGCAATGCAGCAATAACAGCAATTCAGTATTTTGCTCATAATTGGGGTTGGTAATAAGAATCGAATGGTGACATTGTTTTCTTGTACCAAAAGATGTTAGTTATTTGTGATGATAAAATGGAGACTAAGAAGTCCATGGTTCTTATTTGATTATCTTGTAGCAATGTTTATTGTGTTTCAGTCTCATTCTTGTAGAATCTTCACACTGATTTATTCACTGTACCGAGTTTGTTTTTCCCGTGGAGTTTTACTATTATGCTTACAATTAAATGGGTTGATGGAGGTTTCCTTCAAATCGTTTCTTTGATTTGATAATTCATTTTTTTCTTTCCATGAAGTGATTCAAAGGCCTTCCTCACCCATGTTCATGTCGAAATTTCCCAGATACCGATAACGAACTTACGGAAGAAGTTGGAGGATATCAACATGTTGTGGTTTTGAAAAATATTAAAGTTGTAGAGGGAGATATTGTTGAGGCTCTACAGCAACTGCCTCGAGGAGCTACACATGGTGATTGTATCCATGAAGTTCACGATTCTATACTTTGGAAGCTTTAATTATTTATTTATATATTTAATGAAAGAATTTTATGCTCTAACATTTTGACCGTTTACTAAAACATTCATACTATTTGACTTTAGATGGTAAAATTTTTCCTGATTTGTCCTGTGTAATATTCTGCACCACTTGTGCCTTGTTATTGATTTGTTCAACCCCACCTCCAAACATTGGATATACTCAGTTTATCTTTTCCTGAGCTCTATTCTGTTTCTGTTAATAAAATTGAAGCGATATCAGCTGTAGTATTACTTTGAAAGTTCATTCATTTCACTAGCAGTAAGTTGACTCTGGCTGGTGGATTTTGAGTGATTAACTGCCATATTGTGGTTTTGAATACCTTGACTGTGATATTAGTTCTTGATGCTATTATTGTTGGCATGGATATGCTGATAAAAAAGTTTGGAGAAACTAACAAGGGAAAGAAGCGTCTATGTCTTATTACAAATGCACAATGTCCAATAAAAGAGCCATTTGAAGGAACAAAAGAGGAACAAGTGACCACCATTGCTAAACAAATGATCGTCCATGGTATGAGGATGGAAAGTATAATTCTGAGAGGAAAGCTTAATCAAGATGCAAATAAGAAAATAATGGACGAGAACGATCAACTGTTACGTATTTTTTCAACAGAAACTTCTGCAAGGTCAACATATGTGGAGAATCCAGTTTCTTTGCTTGGTGCTCTTAGAACCCGAAATATAACTCCATCCACAATCTTTAAAGGGGATCTTGAATTAAGCCCAAAACTGAGGATTAAGGTGAGATATTCATAGCCCTATTGGCCGTGCCCATCAATGCAGATAAAGATTATGTTCTTGACATGTTTTTTTCATTATCTCATTACTTTGGTGATTAATGTTCCTATGCCACTTACAAACTTTTTATGTACATGATTATTGAATGTTTAAGTTTTGAACAGGTTTTGGTATACAAGAAAACAGCAGAAGAAAAGTTTCCAACTCTCAAGAAATTTTCTGATAAGGCTGCTTCAACCGATAAATTTGCTACACATGAAGTCAAAGTGGATTATGAGTACAAGAGTTCTCAAGAACCTGATAAAGTTGTCCCGCCGGATCAAAGAATTAAAGGTTATCGATATGGGCCTCAAATAGTTCCCATATCCCAAGCTGAGTGGGATGCTGTTAAGTTCAAACCAGAAAAAGGTCTGAAGCTTTTAGGATTTACTGATTCCTCCAATGTATTGAGGTAAAATTGTATATGCTTTATTTGATTTGAATTTGACGATGGAGATTTTCTTACTCTGTTTCTTCTGTTTCTTTTCTTTTCTCCTAAACCATCCGATAAAGACACCAATACATGAAAGATGTCAATGTCTTCATAGCTGAAACAGGAAATACAAAAGCCACACTTGCACTTTCTTCGCTAGCAAGGGCTATGAAGGAAATGAATAAAGTGGCAATACTACGTTGTGTTTGGAGACATGGACAAGCGAATGTCGTCATTGGGGTCCTGACGCCCAATCTATCTGATAAGGAAAATATTGTGCGTTTTTTCCATCTCTTTTTATTTTTTTAATTTATTTTTTAATTGGTCTACTTCCACTGACATGATTTCTGGATTTGTTTTGAAATTATTCCTTTGTTGCATGGTCATGCTGTGCAGCCTGATTCGTTATACTTCAATGTACTACCTTTTGCTGAGGATGTGCGAGAGTTTCAATTCCCTTCTTTCAGTAATTTCCCTGCACCGATACAGCCAAATGAACAACAGCTAGAAGCCGCGGCTAACTTGGTAAAAATGCTTGATCTTGCACCACAAGGAAAAGAGGAAGTTCTGCTACCTGATTTTACACCAAATCCAGTCCTAGAGGCATGAATTCCTTCACTTATGTTTTCTAGTTTATCTCCTGTGTTTCATTCATTCCCTCTATTTTTTTTCTTATTTATTTTTTTAAAGAAGATTATGATTTTGATATTCATGACATGGGATTTCTTTATCTAATGTTTGTTGCTTGTGGGCTGTGAATTTGTATTTTCCGAATTTTTCGATAATGCTTTGTCCTTGCTATCCTTCTTATCTGAGCCAATCACCTATTACCCCCATTGTGTAAAAGTTAGCATCATGATGAACTTGAAGGGTACAATAGAGATTTCAAATTTAGCATATGCACCTCCAAAAATGAAAGGTAACCTTGAGATAAAGCTAACATAAGAATGTTCATATATCTTTTCAGCGCTTTTATCGCTATCTTGAGCTCAAGTCAAAGCATGCAGATGCTGCAGTACCCCCTCTTGATGATACGCTCAAGAAAATCACAGAACCTGATGATGAGCTCCTTCAACAAAACAAATCTGTGATAGAAAAATTTCGTCGGTCTTTTGAACTAAAGGAAAATCCGAGGGTAAGATGTGTTTTCGTGCCTAGTTTATACAAAACATCAAACTTCTTTTACATTATACGAACATTGTATATCTTTCATGTTTGAATTGAACTGTCTTACAGCATAAAAAGTCAAGGCGTTTATTGAGAGAGGAAAGATATGGTTCCGGTGAGGAAAATAGTAAAGGAGAAATACCTGCTCTGGCTTCGAATCTCATTGAAGATAAGTCAAATGTTGAAGTCGACAACATTGGAGATCTGACTCCTGTACAAGATTTTGAAGCCATGTTTGCGCGCAGAGATAATCCAGATTGGGTTGTAAAAGCAATTGATGCTATGAAAAATAAAATTCATGATCTCATAGAGGATTCCCACGAAGGCGATAACAATTCGAAAGCATTGGAATGTTTAGCTGCGCTCCGCAAGGGATGTATCAATGAGCAGGTAATCCATCTTCCTCGCTTTTGCACCATAGAGCCAAGTCATGACTTTCCATGTCTAACCAATTTTTATTCCTCTATTATTCCTCTTGGTTGTATTTGGAGTCAATGATAACTTTTTTTTTCTGTGAAGGAACCGAAACAGTTCAACAATTTCCTTCGCGATCTTTGGAGTTTCTGTCAAGAGAAGAGCCTTCATGGTTTCTGTGATTCTCTTTCTTCAAAAGGAATCACCTTGATCCCCAAATCAGAAGCTGCAGACAGGTTTTGTGATTTCTTTTTTTATCTTTTTCTTGGTTGGACCATTTAAAATTCAATGTTTCTTCTTCAATAACTTGTTATTTGGTTTAACTTTACAGTGAAGTTACTGAAGATGAAGCAAGAAGTTTCTTAGTCAAATCTCAGCCAAAAGTTTGAATGATTACTTAACTGGATGTGTTGAAATATTTAGGTCCTTTCTTTCTTGTATAAGCATCTCTGTTAGGCTACTGTAACAATACATTGTAAATATTATTTGTACTCTAGCCTTAGATTACTGCACTTGATTTTCTTCATTAGAAACAAAGATTTTAACCCTTATTGCCCTATTTCACTTAGATATTATTATTGAAATCCCTTAATACAGTTAAACACTGAATTTTAGAAAGTGTTAATAATAGTATTTAGAGAAAATGACAAATAGGTCTTTGACCTTTTGATTTGCAGACATTTAAATTTTTGAGGATTTAAAAATACATTTAAGTTTCTGACCATTTTAAAATTTGGACATATCGATCATTCATATTTACTTGGTCTATCAGATCCAACAAAAAAAAAAAATCAAATGTGACTCTTGTTGTACTGACTTGGTTGATATGAATGTACACGTAGAAGAGTTTTTAAAATGAAACAAATTAGGTTCAGGATTGATGTGTCCAGATTTTAAAAAGGTTAGGAATTTAAATATATTTTTAAATTCTCAAATATTTAAATGTTTGCATACCGTCAGAGATCATTTGTCTTTTTTTTTCTAGTATTTATATATGAGAAATATTTGGTGACTAATTTTTTTATTTTTGTTTTATATTTGAACTAACATTATTTAACTTTCTAATTTTTATCTAATTAGTTTTTTATAAAATATACTCAGTTTTTTTTAATGATAGCTAGATTTAGACACAACTAACATTTTCATATGATATTTTTTCTCTCATACTTATACAATGTTAATGTTTATTCAATCTCAACAAATCTGAATTAGCTTAGTTAGCTACTAGTTAAACTGATGGAATTTTTGCACCAAAGGCAAAAAACCCCATAGAATGTCACTTTTGCAAATTTGACTTTGATACCTAAATAGTGTTTGCAAAAAAGCAATTACATGATACAAAATCAATCTAATGAAATTCAGTGTCACGTGGGTTTAATCCTTGTAGATTGGCTTGATTTATTAACTAATTTTCAATTAAATTTTTAATAGATTCGATTTTTCAATCTCATCTAATTTTATTAAGCAACAATTTACTCAATTTAGTCGAGGTGTCCAATTATATTAAATATTAAATCATTCTTATTATTTATTTTTATTATTTTTTTTTATTAAAGATATGAAATTCGAATCCGCAATCTCTTAATTGAGTATGAGAAGACTATGCCATTTGAGTTTAACTCATTGACAAATCATTCTTACTATTTGAACGAGCTTATGTTAGACATCATATTAAAAAAAAGAGCAGAAAAAAAAACACATCTATTATTCATACAGTAGAGATTAGTCCACAACAATATCCATATGTATAAGAAATTTTCGCACGTGTCATAAGTCAAAGGTCAAACTGCTTGACACAGTGACACTTGTCAAAGTAGATATGTTTGACCATATAGAACAAAAAAGAACACCGCAAAGTAGATTCAAGTGTAAATTACTTAATCTAGCATCTACCATTGGAGTGTAGCTAACTAGGAATCAGTTTCTCCATTACTACTACTACTACCATGATTGTGTTGTACTCTTATTGGTTAAGCTCATGCTCATGGCGTATCCGCTTTGCTTTGTGCCTCAAAGGTAAAGCTTTGGGATTTTGATTTGCAAATTTGTCTTAAAAATATGTTCTTTATTTCTAGAGAGTTCAGAAATTGCAGCTCTATGCTAATCTTTGAATTTATTTATTTAACTTGGGACAAGTAATGTAGACTTTATTTGATTTTGGTTTCTCTATTGATCTGAAATGAATAGGGATTCCTTATGAGTATAAAGCAGTGGATCTTGTAAAAGGGGAACAGTTTAGTCCAGGTGAATGCATAGTTAGAGTACATGTGTATCAAAGGAAAAAAAAATTGACTTTTACTGTTGAATGTATTGAATTAGAATCAATAATCTATGCTTGAATTTCAGAGTTTGAGAAATTGAACCCTCTCCATTGTGTTCCGGTATTAGCTGATGATCATGTGGTGGTTTCAGACTCTTATGCAATATTTCTGGTATGTTTAATGCTAGCAATTTGTTAGAAAAATACTTGGTTGCGTGGTTTCTGTTTTCATTTTCTGTTTTTTTCAGTGTTTTTTTGCTTTTAAAATCTTGAGAAGGAAAACAATGAAATCTGTTGATTTCTCAGTCATATCATTGTAGAGTTTAATTTTGATGCTCTATTAGTATAATACTTACCCAGTGGTTCGATCACATTCGTTTTTTTGACATCTATTCACGCGGTTAACGTGAAAATGAGTTATTTTTGCTCACGTAGAATTACGTAATTAAATGTACATGTAAAATATTTTGCACTGGCCATCAAAATTAAATTCATTATTGTATCAAGCTTAATGATGGCCCTTAAGTGGGAAAATTATTAAAATTTTCTGATACTTGAATTTCGTTTTGATGCATGTCACTGATTATGGTTTGGTGTTCTTTGTTCAAATTTATACCAAAACAATAAAATAATGTCTTCCGCTTCGTCCTTTTTTATTAGTATTTGGAGGAAAAGTATACTCAAAAGCCACTTTTGCCAGTTGATCCTCAGATCCGAGCTCTCAATCTTCAGGTAAATTTTGGTATGATTGAAATTTTCGATTAGTAACAACTAACATGAATGCTTGTTGAATCGATGTTCATTACTTCATTCAATCCTACTGGTTTAGCATCTTCTAAAAGAATTCAATAGGAACAAATCAAATCATCTTGAGAATTATTATAGTAGAGAGAATATTATAAATAAAACCTTCTTATAAATATTCTGATATATAGCTTCTACAGAATGCAATATATATATAAAGGAACAAGAAACCATGCATTGTAAGCATTTTCAACTAGTTCTTGATTCTGTAATCCAATCTGTAATGGATAATAGTTGAATTTTGCATGATGTTAGATATATAGCCATTTGTGTGTCTCTTACTATCAGCTTGAACTTTTAGAACAAGTAGTTTCACGATATGGTATAAGAGTTTCTATAACCAAAAAGATCTAGAATTCAATGGAACTTTAACCCCAAAAGAAAAAAAAAAGATTTAGCATTTTTCAAAAGATGATCTCGCATCAGTAGACGTGATAGAGATATAACGGTTTCATATACCTGCATTTATTACATTATTACATGGTCATATCATCGAGGCCTCGTATCATCTAATGATTATACTGTATTGTTTCACAGATAGCAAGTATGATTAACTCCAGCATTCAACCTTATCATATGATTAGTGCTTTGGTATATCTTCTTTTCATTTGAAATGCTTGGATTGCCTCTATGCACACAAAATGATTTTGCAATTTTTGACATTTTTCATTTATCTGATTTCCTTTTTCCTAATAGAAAGATATGGAGAAAATGTTTGGTGCTGAAACAAAACAGTGGGCACAATATAAGATTGACAAAGGTTTCTTGGGTAATTAAGCACAATTTTACCACACTAAGATATGTATATATGGCATGTCCTTTGCATTTTGAAATTGTTTCAAAATCTTTTCTTATAATTGACCAATATATATATATGTGCAGCTCTTGAGAAGTTATTGAAGGATGTTGCTGGAAAATATGCAACAGGGGAACATATTTACATGGTGCACTTCTTGTTGCTCTTAAAAGATTAAAGATATCATACTAAAAGATGCATATCTAACAAAGTGTTTTTTTTTTTCTTTTGTGAAAACTTGTAATGTGCAGGCTGATGTATTCTTGGCTCCACAGATTATGCAAGCAGTTAATAGGTTTGATATTGATATGGTAAAGTATAGAGTAAATAGACAAAAGTATACGTGATAGAATTTGGGATAGACTAAAGTACACACACAAGATTGTAAACATCAAAGTACACCCGGAAAATTGTTTTCGATGGACAACATTGTCATGCCGTTAATGATTTTGTAAGACTTAGGGGTGTATTTTTGTCCTTTGAAATCAGTATTTTGGGTGTGATTTCATATTTACGAACTTTGGTGCGTAATTTTGTCCACGTCAAACTCTTTCATGTGTAATTTTGTTCATTTATTCAAAAAGTATATATACATCTCATGGTTTATTGATACAATTCTCTTATTTGTGGTTAACATAGAAAAGCTAGGCGTATAAGTGACTTCGGACCGCACAGCTACATAGTTGGCTTTTCCTAATATTTTAGAAGTGTTACCAAATCATATAAGTGTTGGATATACCTAGGACTGAAAGTTAATCAAGCCAGAGTTCATTTTGAGCTCGACTCGTTAATAGCACGATAAGTTGAACTCGTAAGCTGGTGAGCCGAGCTTGAATTTGGAACTGATCTCATAAATTAAATGAGCCGAACTTGAGTTTGGATAAGTTCAGTTCATTAGCTCATGAGCTGACTCAATTATAAATATAATATTAAAAATATAGATTAAATGCGTATAGGATATGTCTATTAATATATATATATATATATATATAATTATTTAAAATTTTATAGTGATTTTTTATATATAATTTTAATGTAGGACAGAAGAAAAAATTTATAATTGATAGATAGATAATATATATTATTTATCTTTTTTAAATATTTTTTAATATATGTAAGTTATAATTTATTGATATAGAATTATAAATTATGTTTTTATTATTTGAGTCAGTACGTGAGCTTGAGTCGGTTCATGAACTTTCGTTAGCTGAGTTTGAGCTTACGAAATAGACTCGATTATTAATGAGCGGAGCCATGAACCAAGCTTAATTTTCGTGAGTCGAGTTTAAGTTTGGTCTAGTTCGACTCAACTTAACTCACTTCCAGTCCTACATATACTTTGAGTCGCGAAGAATTTTAGTTTCATTCTTCTAAAGTTTCTATAATATTTAGCAAAAAGGTTGCGATAGACCTTTTTTTTTCACTGACACTTACAGCAATAACCTTACGATAAACTTTGGTAATATTGGAAAAAAATTTACAATAGATTTTTTTTCTAACATTGAAAGAAATTTTACGATAGATCGTTTGAAACATTATATTAAAATGAACATTTTAAAATTGTTGTTTTTTACAGTCCAAATACCCTACTCTGAGGAGGTTGTCTGAAACATACAAAGGTTTAGCAGAGTTCTATGCCTCATCACCCCAAAGTCAACCTGATGCTTGCATTAGTCAATAGTCATTATGTAGGATCTTCTATATCTTCATTATGTAGGGAAGATTACTGTTGTAAACTTGTAATATTTTGAATTTGTTAATGGCACACAATAATTTTGAATGTTTGTAACATGTCCTCTTTCTACACAAAACCAGGGGTGGACAAAATAAAGCTATTTATATTTATATCTTTCCAAAGTTTTTTTTTTTCCTCTATAGTTCTGCTTTTTTTGGCTTCAGGTAATAACAGAACTTTCCATAGCTTACTAAAAAATAATTGGTATGCTAAAAAAAATTATATGGATATTAAAAATTAATCACCAATCAACTATTTATAAGAATATGCACGTGTTTATTATTTATAAAAAGTTTTGATTATAATATTTTTTTATAGTTATAATCATTCATTTAAACTCAAAATGAGAGTGAGAAACATTCAAAATCGCATTCGTAAAAGACTAACTGATCAAAAATTACAAACAAAATAGTGAAAATACTAATAAGTAATAACCTAAGAAGTTTGGAGATTATTCTACTATGATTCTTTCGATAATTAATTATTTATTAAAAAGTTATGCAAAATAATAAATATACATAAATATAAATAAATAAATATATATATGGTTAAATTTTAACATTTATGGAGCATTTTTGAAAAAAAAATTTCACATGTAAGAGCACATTAAGATGCATCATACAAATTAATCTACTGATATTGTGTAATGTGTATCAATATAATTATTGCAAAGAAGCAATAATTTGCTTAATGGTGACCAGAAAGATTATATCTTCACCTCTTTTGAAACAACCTTAAGTATGTTTGGATAGAAAAATTCAGGAATTTAAAATGCTATGTAATTACATTGTCAAAATTTAGATACATGTAAGTTTAAATATTTTATTCCTATATTCAATAAGAGAAAATAAAAAGTTATACATATGTGGCAAATTTGATCCTGATTTTTTTCCTTTCTGTTATTAATCAAATTTAAAAAAAGAAATAAGGAAAAAATTTTGAAAATTTTTATTTTATGAAAGTATTTTGAATCAATCAAAATATTCCATTAAAATACATAGTATTTGTAGTTTTTTTTTTATATCCAAATAATAACTTTTAAGGAAAAAAATTCAGAGACCTTTAGAACAATATATTAAATATAACATTGATGAGATTATTTATGGTGTTACGAAAACTAATTATGGTTGTGTTTTTTAATTTCTTAAAAAAGTATTATACAACTTGAAATTTGATTTTTAAAGTTTTTTTATTTTATAAAATTTATATAAATATGTCTGATTTAATTCGTCTTTCATGATAAACTAAGTAAACGTGTGATTGTTCATGATTTTTTTTTCTTAAAGAATTGTAATAACATTATCTTTAAACATTAAAGAAAAATCTCTTTGTAGATAGATACAAATCTTATAGTTGAACAAAAAAGGTAAATAACAAAAATCATGTATTATTCAGGTATCGAATTAGTATTTACTTCTAACTAAAATCAATCAATAAATAGTCCATATCTTTGAACAAGTTCAAATTCATTTTTATATTATGATTTTAATTTTCTTATGCCTTCTAATTAATTATTATTTCTACCCAAAAAAAAAAAAAGTTCCTTTCGGCATTAAACATATATGGATATTTTTTGTTGACCCAAAGGCCAAAAGTAAATATTACTTAGAACTTAGAAGTTAGAACAAGGATATGTTGGGGACCCAAAAGATAATGTTATTCACAAATTTTTAAGGAAAAAATCATTAATAAATCACACCTTTAATTAGTTTCCCATGATACTATAAATAATCTCAACAATGAGGTTGATTATTAATCTTTCAAGAAAACAAAACAAACTTTTCTACAATGGCTATCAATGGTTATACAAAAATCTTCTTATGCAATCTTCTTGTTGCTCTGCTTTTGGCTTCAGGTAAGCAAAAATATTTCCCCATCCATTTTAAAATAATGATTTCTTTGACTTTTTTTATATATTAAAAAATAGTGTGTCTAATACAAATAGGTCTAAATTTATTAAATTTTTTAATGTATTTAAAAAAAATAAAACCACGGTTATTTTGAAACAGAACGAATACAACAAATATGTGAATTGATAAATTATTATTGGATTTTCTTGCAAGAAGGCTCTCTAAGAAGGCCGAGCCAATATATATATACAGCCATACAGGTTAACCACAAAAAATATCTTCGAATTACTTAAATGCTGATAAAAATACACATAAATTTTATTATTGACAAAAATTCTCTTTTTTTTTGGTGACTTTTGACAAAAATTCTTTAAATAATTTAAAAACGCAACAAAAATTACTAAAAGTAAATATATATTTTTAAAAATTATCTTAGATATTAAATTTTGATGTGATTTTTTTAAGCATAATTAAAAAAAGAGATATTATTATTCTTAAAATTTGGTAATTTTTTTATAAGTATATATTTTTTTTGTAATTTTTTAAAAGTATTATTAGTTGTTAACAAAAAAATTACAAAAAAATATACTTAACGAAAAATTACCAAATTTTAAGGATAATAATATCTCATTTTTTTAATTATGCTTGCAAAAGATTGTATCAAAATTCAATCTCTAATGTATGAAAAATACATATTTAATGTTAGAGAATCTTACAAAAAAACTAACATTAAATATGTATTTCTCAAAAAATATACTAGATCCGATTTGAAACACATATTAAATCCAATCTGATGATTTTAGGGTGTATTGGATAGAGATTTTGGTCATATCCAATCGGATTCGATATGCATACTCTCGTACTTAGGTTGGTCAAGTGGTTAGTTTACTTATCTGCTTAAAAAAGTGTTATATGTTTAAATTTTATTTTGTGCATGTAACTACTCATTGGTTAACGATAAACCTTTAAACGGAGTTATAATTTGTAACATATTAGTCCCTAGTTTGTCGTGGTAAAAAAACATCGTAGAAAAAAATTAAAATCTTTTAAAATTTAAGAACAAAATTAAAATTTTGGATAGATATTAAGGGCATTTATTTATTATACTTTTCTGAAGAAAAAGGAAAAAAAATGCCCTATGGAAGTAAAAACCAATTTTGTCTTTATATTATAATTTTTTCACAAATATATTTATTTTCAAAGAAGTTATATATTTTTTGCACATACAAATTCTAATGACCACAATGTGTATTGAATATTGCAGAAGCAACAATTTGCACAATGGCAGCAAGAACAATGTATGAGAAGGAGAGTATGCAGTGCTTTGATGAAGCAAGTAAATTATTTTGTCCAGATCCTCAGCACCTAAAAGATGATGCTTGCTATAAGTACTGTCAAGACATGTACTATGTTATAGGACATTGTGTTACTACTCCTACTCCACTAGGTTGTTGTTGTCTGATCGTTAGCTGAAGTTTATGGCAAGTGCTTATGATTATGATGATTATAATAGCTATATAAGCATAATAATAAGTATGTTTAATTATTCTGTTGATTTTTATAATTTTATTAAATTTTTAATTAAGTTTTTATATTTTTTTAATTGAGTTTTTATACTATTTTTAATTTTGTAATTACGTTCTTTTATATTAAAAATATTAAAATTAACATAATATTTTTACCAAAATATATGCGGTTCAATTTGCAAGAAAATATTTAGTTAACTTTAATATTTTTTTATATTGGAAATGACTTAATTACAAAATTAAAGTAATGTAGGGACCCAATTGAAAAGAAAAAAAAAGTATAGAGACTTAATTAAAAATTTAGTAAGACTACAGAGACCAACAAAATAATTAAACCTAATATATAAGCATAATAATATGTTGGGTTTATCTATCATGTATCCTATTCCTAAGGTACGTGTTAAGATTACAAAACAAAAAAGTTTTTATTGATAATATAAAAAATTTAAATTTTTAATATATTTATTTTATATTTATTAAATAAAAACATTTAAAATTTTTCATTAATAATAAATTTATCATATATCCTTAAAATATATGTTAACTAAATCTTAATATATTTTAAGCATCACTACAATTAAAGTTATATTTTTTTTTTATTTTGATAATATTTTTATTTTTTAAATTGAAAAGCGTCATTAACTAATAAACAAAACAATACTTTAATTTTAATAATATTTTTTAAGTTGTTAAATTTATATAGCTATTATAATTACCATAATTATAGCATAATAGCATGCGTGTGTCTATAATATATATGCCTTGTTTCCATAATATAATTAATAATAGGTCAAAATAAATGTATATTCAGAGCTCCAAAATAATAATAATAACTGAGACCTTAATTTTGGGCTTTACATATATAAACTTAATATATGAAAGTGAAATGAACTTGTTATTTACTTTGATTATTTTAAATTTACTTATTCTATGCAATGTCAATAAAAGAACTATTGAAATATATAAACACATACATAAACACATTAGGCACATTGATATCCCCGATATAATTACTTCAGATTGGTTAGATCAACCCAAATTATGCCGTAAGAATAGCCTAAAAATATAATGGCACTAAAATTATAAACTCAAATCCGAACCCAAAAAAAAAAAAAAAAAAAAGAAAGAACTCGTCTTAATAACCCAGCCCTGCAATTTTTCTAAGTGTATCCAGAAACCTATAAATATGTAAAATTATTTTCAAAGATAAACTTTAACAGTTTTTCTTTGAAAATGTCATAAATTAAAACTTATGAAATGTATTTCACCAATACATTTAATATTGCAATATCTCACTTTTCCATTTCATTAATATTAATTTGTATATTATGGACATCAGATCCTTGGATAATTGGCAAGTTTGATTTGATAGTAGATTAATAGATTTTATAAATCAGTGGCAGTTAAAATAATATATGCGTAATTGGCAAGAATATAATCAGTGTTTAGTTTTTAAATTGTTGCTAATGAAATCAATTTTTGAATGAGTTGGAAGCAAGAAAAAAAATGGTCAAAGATAATATTTTTTGTTGTTATTTTAAAGTACTTATTTTCATAAAAGAAAATTAACAAATACAATAATTACTTGTCGCAATCACATTTTACACACACTTTTTCTGTGTGATCTGGTTTGATAAAACATTTTCACTTTTAATTTGTATTTGATATTTGTGCTCCTAAGTTTTAAAAGCTACTGATAATTATTAAAAATAACTAAAGAGATATTTTTTTTAAAATAATTTAAATTTATCAAAACTGAAAAATGTAATATAATATTATATTTATTATAAATAACTATATTATTTATTACTGTTTATTATATATATATATATATATATATATATATATATATATACTAAAATCAGTTTAAAATTTAAAATTAAAATAATTTTATCAAGCACAATTGTTATACTTTATATTTAACATTGAATACAAATTATTTGATTCATTCACCTCCGATAAGTTTTAAATTAGTTTGATAGATTACTTCTCTGATTTTAGATAGATTTAGCTTTTGTATGTTACTTTTATTATTATTCAATGATTTGGGCGACACAATTAGTCTTAATATTTTTGCTTACTGAAATTGTATGGAAATTTTTATTTTTATCTTATAGTAAGATTACATTAAAATTAGATGAAATTTTTTTAAATTCAAATAAAATATTTTAAATTTTAAAAACTAAAATAAAATTACATTCAAACTTAAGAAATTAATTTAGTACTTTACTCTTTATCTAATTATGCAAGGAATTAGTGATTTTCACTAATACTCGAAGTTTGATTTCTATACGTGTGTGTGACACTTTTTACCGTGATACTATATAAAATAATAGGAAATTAAATATTATTACGTTGAAATCCTGATAAATAATTCTGTTCAGAAATAATTACGTTGCATGAGGTGTTTTTTAAATATGAGATTGCCTATATGTATATATGATTAACATAAGCTTTAGAATAGAAATGGTAAAACTAAATTTTAAACTGAATTGTGGGTAAGTGCATGAAATTGATGCTTAAGGGCAAAATGGATCATTAGATTAATACAGTCATACAGAAGTACATAGTTTGCTAAGAAGTACGGACATACACCTTGTTAAATTATCGTGTCTATATGTTAGAGATATTTTAGATACGATGATATACATACCTTTTAACTTCTGCGTTTAATTGTATCTTTAAAAAAAAAATTCATCAAATACAATTGAAAATACCTAAATACCATAAGGTATCAGCGTATCCAACCTTTTTATTAATATATATTATTGAAATAAGTTTAAAAATAATATATATTATTATTTATTAAATTTTTTTTAAATACTTTATATAATTAAAAATATTATTAAAATTTATCTAAAAAATATTTTATATTATATATATATATCGTGTCTCCGTACCTTATAAGAATTAATATTTGTGTGTCTACATATTTCGTGTCCTGTTGTGTTCTATATTTAATTTGTATTAATATCCGTGCATTATAAATAACTTGTTGGAGTATACCATATTTTGGTTTTTGATAAAATCTTTTTTTATTTTAATATGCAATATATTATTGAGAGATATTTTCTTAGAATTTTACTGATTTTTCCACAAGAAAAAATACTTTAGCATATTAATGATGGAATAGATTACTGCACCTCCTCTACTTAATTTACTCGTCCGCTTAAGTAAGTGATGGAATTCAAATTTTATCTTATGCATATAGCAATTCATTGGCAAACAGTAAATCTTTGAATGGAACTCAAATTCGCGATAAATTAGTACTTGATTGTCGAATTAGAGGAAAAAAAGGTTCTAAATGTCCACTATTTATATCATGCTTTCGGATAGATCTAAGTGAAGCTGAAGCAGTATTACGTCTAGCTAATGAGCCTAGGGCATATTTTCCAATCTAGAACGTTTTTCATATTAACATGACTCTTTGGTCTTCTTTCTTTCTTCACTATACAAGGTTCCAAGTTATTCACCTAGTATGTATTTATTTCCTAGTTCAAATGCATTACTTGATAACTTGTTAGTTGTTAAGCTTTAATCATCAAGGAGAGGTAAAAATAAAAAGCATGGTTACTATAAAATTCATTATTTAATAATTATATATGAATCTATCATGATGATGAATTAGCTAGGTATATATATGACACACTACGTTCATTGTCCATGCATGTTCATTGCTGCTTCTATTGTGTCTTTTCAACTTTCTCCCTCTGTTTCAAGGTTCATAATGTTTCCTCTACCTACCTATGTTGTTGGTTTTATTGCAAGGTATGCAATTGCCAAGCTTTATGAGAGACATATTTCGATGGAATTTTCTTAGGGGAAATTGTGATATTGGAACCTCGCTATAAATTTTATTATTACCTCGGCAACACCACACCTTGGTAACTAGCGGCCATAAACAGATGATTCCGTTTTACTGGCTAAAATTTATTGATCTGTTTATCCATTAATTTCTTCTGCACTGTTTGCAAATTATGTATTTTGGTGTTTTAATTGGTGGTACTTTAAATTTCAATGACACTAACATTGTGTGACATGGTTTTTCCAATTTTGCACATTTCAGGTACCAATATTTTTCAGATTTCACTATGCAGAGAAAGTGGTTACTTGTGCTTCAAGACTTCTTGGTAAAACAGGAAAACTTCTGATTTTAGCTAGTGGTAGCAATGAAAAGCCTCCTCTCTTTTTCCAAATGGCTCGCGTCTAAAGATCTTAAATTTGACTTTCTAGTTTTATGTTGTTCGTTTCTTACCAATTACTGCAAGGAAAAATCAAATTACAATCTTTAAATTTTTTTTAAAGTTAAATAATCTTCTTAATTTGATTGATGAAATTTGCTCACTAATGAGTAGTTTATAGCCTATATCAACTCACCTTATTATAAATGGATTCATCTTATATGCATACACTGTTAATTGTTAAATAAACATGTCTTGTGGAAGAGTAAATTTTCATATTAGCCATTGAAGATTCATGCAATTATCTGATTTGTCCCAATAATTTTAATAATTTTATCATGATTGAGCCCTCAAACATCTTCGTAAATTTTAATTTGCACACCAGAGTTCACCTGCCATTTAACCCCTTTTTCTATCACATACCTTCTCTCTATAATGCTTTGCCAAGTCCATGATAAATTATTCCCAATCTGAGCATTTATAAAAGATGAAAAGAAAAATATCTACTCTCTAGTACCTTGTGTATTAATGAATTGGTCTTGGTTAACATTCTCTAGCTTTGCTTGCCAAGCATGGCCAAGTTAAAAACTTTTAAATTTTTGGGTAAAATATATTTTTTGTTCCTGAAGTTTTACAAAAGTTTTAAAAATACTCCTAAATTTTATTTTATTTCAATTTTGTCCTAAAAGTTTTCGATTTGCATCAAATATGCCATTGACGGCTAATTTTTCAAAAAATTTAAGACCAATTAAACAACAATTTCATAAGAACAATCCTCAATACAAGCAAATCAATCATAATTTTCATGCATTATTGTTAGGTTGGTCTTAAATTTTTTTAAAAATTTAGCCGTCGAGAGTATATTTGATGCAAATCGAAAACTTCTGGGACAAAATTGAAACAAAATAAAACTTTGGAGTATTTTTGAAATTTTTGTCAAACTTTAGGGACAAAAAATATACTTTATCCTAAATTTTTAAATCCCAATCTTCCCTGATCTTTCTCTCTACAAACGGTGTCCCATTTGATCCATTGCATTGAGTGCATTTTTTTTTTATTTGGATTCTCTAAAGTTTAAATTTCACTTTAGAGAGTAAAGTGTAATCTCTCACTATTTATTTCATAGGTGGGATCAAGAGAAAATATGAGAGAGAAATTATTTAAGGATGAGAGATCACACTTTATCCTCTAAAGTAAAAATTTAAAATTTAGAGGATCCAAATTCTTTTTTTTTTCATTATTTTGCTGACTCCACTAAAATATCATAATTTTTCTTTGGATTTCATCTATTAGTGGGTCTAGGAGTTTGAAGCAACTCAAAGTATATATAGACTCTACTGTTTTGACTGCCTTAATTAAGACTTCTCTTCTACTTAATGACAGTATAGATCTCTTCCATAAGTTTAGCTTCTTGTTCATCTTATTCTCTATGTAGCTAAATATAGCTCCTTTTGATATATTAACCACTAATAGAAGTCTAAGATATTTGTCCTGCGTTCCCACATTTGCCACCTGTAAGAGTTCGGACAGATCGTTTCTTAATTTTCGGGGAGTATTTTAGCTAAAGAACACTTAGGATTTGTTTAAGTTGATAATTTGGCCGCTGATTTCACTATACTCCTGCAATATTTGAATCAAATTTTGACATGTTTGGGATGTAGCTTTGCCAAATAGGATTGAATCATCAACAAAAAATAAGTGACTGATTGTTGGCCATCTCTGATTTAATCTTAAGTCAGTAATCTCTCCTTTTTGTTCTCCCTTGTGTAACAAATGGGACAAACCTTCTATCCAGATAGAAAAAAGTAAAGAAAAAATAATTTCTTTATCGGAGTCCTCTTGTCGGCTTGAAAAAGCCATGTGAGTGACCTTCCACAGTAACAGTGTATAAAACTGTTGTGACATATTCCTTCAACCAATTGATCTATTTCTCACAGAAATCCAATTTTCGTAATGTCTCCCAAATAAAACTCAATTCTATCTGATCATAAGCTTTACTCATGTCTAGTTTAAGGGCCAAGTCAAAATCATTATATTTATTATTCTTCAAATAGTGCATAAACTCGTGGACAATAATAACATTGTCACTAATGAGTCTTCTTTTAATAAAAACGCTTTGATTCATACTAATCACCTTATCCATCATGAACTGCATTCTGTGAACTAAGATCTTTGATACAATTTTATAAAAAATTATACCGAGACTTATAGGTCAGATTTGGTCCATAGAATCAGTACACGTAACCTTTGGAATTAAACATATTTGAGTGTGGTTTAGAGATCTTAACAATTTACCTCCAGAAAAAAAAGCTCCTTATTGCCTGGAACACATTTGGCTTTATAATTTTTCAATAAAATTGGTAGAATTTTGTTGTGAAACCGTCTTCTCCCGGGGCGCTATAAGGATTAACTGAAAATACAACTTGCTTTATCTCCTTCTCTGTCACTGGTCTAAAGCTTAGTTTGGTAAAACTTTTACTTTTCAAAAGTAGCTTATAAAAGATAACTTTTAAAAGATAGTTTTCTAAAAGTTGTAGCATTTATATTTGGTACATCAAATTAAAAATAACTTTCAATAAACACAAGCAATAACAATTGCGTTTGGTAAAATAGCTTTTAAAATTTAAAAATATTATAATAGATATAAATGCAAGTATTAAATTTAAAAATTAGTTAGCATATGAGGTTATATTAGACTTTTAAATTTTGAAAAGCATAAGCCAACTTTAAAAAGCTCTATCTTATGTGCTTTTAAAAGTAACCCAATCTTTTAAAAGCTGCAAGTACAACCATATAGTCTTTTTGATTTACCAAGCACAAACTCCTATTCAAAGCCTAACAAAGCTCCTCTTCATCCTTCCATCCACCTTTTTCTCCAAACCTTCCAACGCCTCCATAGGTCCTTCAGGTAAGAAGTATGAAAGAGTTGCTAAAAATAATTCTCTACAATTTCACTAATCCCCGCCACATCTGACTTTTGTTGTCCATTTTCATCTATCAACCTTTCCAACCTATTGTGTCGGTTTCGAGCTTAGAATTTTGAGTGAAAGAATCATGTGTTTTGGTCCCCCTTTAGCCATTTAATCCTCGACTTCTCTTTCCACACTCTGTTCTTTGCTTTTTTCAGTTTTCAGTTTCTATTTGAGTTTCAAAACAGCCTTGGCTAAGTTGTTCGGGTTGAAAGTTTGCCATCATCAAGCTTATGCCGGCAATATTTAAGCTTGCTAAATAAGACAAACATAGCCAAACCAGAACAGTTAAGTTGCCAAGCCTCTTTAACAATTCTGGCCACCTCTTCCTCCTTACACCATCGTTCTTGGAATCTAAATTTTCACTTCGGTTTCTTACTCTGCTGATCTGAATTAAGAATGATGGGACAATGATCAGATCCAATATCTTCCATGTGCACCACCGATGCCCTTGGATACTCCATTAGCCAGTTGTTAGATACGAGGCATTTATCCAATCTTTTCGAATTAAATTCTTGCCAAATTGTTGATTACACCAAGTAAATTTACCACCTTCAAACCCAACATCTCTCAATTGGCCTTTATCCACAAACCGATGAAAATTAGCTATAGAACTTGCTGATTTAACTCTCCCTCCTTCCTTTTCATGATGAGCCAAGATAGCATTGAAATCTCCTATTACCACATACCACTCCCCAACCGATTCTAGCATATTTAGCATCTTTAAATATTGAGTGTTACGCATTTGATCATTACTATGCAAGTGAACTACAATTACATCCCAAGTCTTGTTTTTAAGGTTTTCATACCAAGTAAAATGAATAAAGAACTCACCCATGTCAATCAGTGTCACCTGAACACTTGATTGCAAAGCCAAAGCCAAGTCACTCATGGTTTCTTGGGGATCAACATAAACAAACTCACTAAGATCCAACTTCTCATACTGTTTTCGAACGAACAATGCACTATTTTTTTGTCTCATACAAGAACATCACTTCGGGGGAATGGGATCTTCAGATCTCTTGTATATTGTGGAACTGCCAAGATTTTTTTCAATCCTCGGTAGTTCATCATCTTTATGGCATTTGGAGTGCTATTTGTGGGTTGGCACCTTCCCCATTTCAGCAACCTCAATTTCATCAAATCTTTTGTAATGCCATTCCTCCATCCTTTTTATTTCGCCTGCCCCTCTCTTGATACCCACCATATTCATTATAGGTGTTCCTCTCTCTCTTGCAAGATGCTTGAGTTTCGATTTTTTGTTGCTGCTTCTTATTGATTTATACGATTTGTTCAGGACAAATCACCTTAGTTACATCCATTGTGTTCTGCCTATTTTTTGATTTTTGATCAATGCGTACAATTGAAAGTGACCATTTCTCACCTCCTATTTTATCTCTTACATTTCGTCTTTCCTAACTCAGGATATTGGTAAGGTCCACCATAGTTGTGCTTTTTCCTCCCACCATTACCTCCCTGTCCTCTATTCTTCCCACTCCATCAGCTTGGTCACAATTATTCTTCTCTTTCACCGATAATGTTGTCATACTTTTAAGAAAATTAACTGGTGTAGGCCTTCGCATATGGTTTTTGTTGTAAAAAGTGTTGGATTTGTTGTTGAGATTCAAGTTCTCCTTTGTGGGTTCTATCTTCTTTCTCAACTGTTCTGCTCTCAACCATTCCCTCAACCTTCCTCCACAACCTTCTCATTGGATGAATTCACTACCTCTTCATTACAGTATCTTAATTCATGCCCTAAGTATCCACATAGTGAGCAGTAAAATCTTATTCTTTCGTATTTCAGCTACACTTCCAGGACTTTTTATTTGCCCCAGCCACTTTTTTTAACAATTTTTTTGAGTTTTTGGGTGACACCTAAATTTATCTTAACCTTAACAATTTAAGATTCTCTTCCCCTCATGGCAAACAGCCCAACCTCCAAGACTTCCCCAATCGCTTCTCTGATCTTTCGTCCTAAGTCACAAGTTTTATAGTATTCTGACAAACCCCATAATTGAATCCAAATCGAAACATAAGAGAACTTAGCATTATTAATCTCCATATTCTTACTCCATCGCTTAATGTTGACAATGTAGGTTTTTAGTAATCAAGGGACCTCCTTTTCTATTTTGATCATGTCCTGTTTTTTTTTCGAAAAAAAAAAACTGGAATACATTATCTCCATGTTTAGTTGCTCAGGGTTGCCTCCAGATAGTGTACATAGCTAGTTCAATAGTGCCAATGGTAAAGATTTTATCAGCTATAATCCTTCTTACAAGACTTCTTCCACACACCTCCAAACCCTCTTTGATGTCTTCATTATCAAAGAGAATCACTCTCTCCTTTTTCAGTCTCTTTTGTTTCTTTTTACTGTCAGTTTTTGATCCACTATCCTTTATAAATGTGGCGATAGAAAATTAGTATTGATCTCACTGTTATGTAAAATTAGGATTCGTTTCAATGAAAAACTTTTTAAATTTTATTCAAATCCTAGTAGAGTACTTACAACTCTAATAGACCAAAAATTATAATTAAAATTTAAAAGTTGGTATTAATTAGAAGTTGCTATTAAACTTTTAATTTATTGATTTTTTGGTTTGTAGACTAGGCCAAGATAATATTACAAGAGGTTGGGACTTATGAGGACCCTAGACATTTCATAAATTTTATTGTTCTATGTTTTTTTTTTAAAATTAAATAATATAGTCAAATTCTTAATGAGTATCGATGCCAATTTTTCCAAAGAAAGACATGACCTTTCTATTTTTTTTTTACCAAAGATATGAGACTCGAAGACTAAAACCCCATTTTAGTCCTTGAGATTCACGCGATTACTCATTTTGGTCCTCGAAATTTAAAATTACCTATACTTGTCCTCCAGATTTAGATCCAGGCACCAATGTAGTCCCTCAACCCTTTCCGATGATGACTCAGCAAACGGAGTGCCTTGGTGGCACCCTCCCTGCCATGCTGGACCCTACAACGGCTAGCTGACGTGGCGAGGGTTGTATTTGTACCCAATTTAGTCCCTAAAACCTAATTTTCTCTCATTTATTTGAGTTAGGTTCTTCTTCAACTTCCGTCTTCCTTCCTCTTGTCTTCTTATTCTTCTTTATCTTCTTCTTCTTCTTGTCGTTATTTGTTAAATATTCTTCTTCTTCTTGTTCTCAGTTTTGTTGAATCATGTGTAAGTCACAGGAATACCACTAATTAAATTATTCATTCCATTCAAATATTTTTGCACAATACATATTCCATTACATTACATTACACATGAATCTTCCATCATTTTTTCTTCAAAATTTGTAACACATCACTAACAAAAATACTACCATCATAAACACAGCTACCATCAACAAATGGGTCATAAATTTTTGACTTCTTACAGCATCTTCCAACCTCCCAACGCTCCATGCTAGGTTCATCTTCATTCTACCATTGACTCTATCAGAATCTGTTATTCCAGCACTTTTCTCTTGTTCAATGTCAGCCCAAACAAACATACCACACCAAGTCTTTCCCCTTGTTTGAAATGAACCAACAAAAGATGATGAAATGAAGCAGGCAAGAACAAATGAACAAAATATCATATATTTAACTTACATTATAATTGAGACATCTAAAAAATGGCTTGTTTGGATTTGATTCTGTTCCAGACCATCGCAGAACTAGACGGTAACCATACCCACACCATTCCGACACTCTCGCACTTCTGTTCTGGCTTTGTGACGTGGCCCAATTAATGCTTGAACGAGAGCGAATTGAGTTTCCAGCTGCGGTGTTCCACCACCCACCATGGTGCTGCAACTAATAACGACAAATGACAAATATTTAACAAGAAGAAGAGCAACAACAAGAAGAAGAAGATAAAGAAGAATAAGAAGACAAGAGGAAGGAAGACGGATGTTGAAGAAGAACCTAAGCAACAACAAGAAGAAGAAGATAAAGAAGAATAAGAAGACAAGAGGAAGGAAGACGGAAGTTGAAGAAGAACCTAACTCAAATAAATGAGAGAAAATTAGGTTTTAGGGACTAAATTGGGTACAAATACAACCCTCGCCACGTCAGCTAGCCATTGCAGGGTCCAGCGTGGCAGGGAGGGTGCCACCAAGGCACTCCGTTTGCTGAGTCATCACCGGAAAGGGTTGAGGGACCACATTGGTGCCCGGATCTAAATCTGGAGGACAAGTATAGGTAATTTTAAATCTCGATGACCAAAATGAGTAATCGCGTGAATCTCAGGGACCAAAATGGGATTTTAGTCGAGACTCGAACCTGTAACCTATTAACTGAGTATAGGGTGACTATGTCATTTGAACTATAACTAATTGGCACATGACCTTTCTATTTTGCTTCCATTTCTCCTAGGCAATTAATTTTTATATTAGATCTTTTATGGTATTAATATATAATTTATAAAAATGACATTATAATTAAAAACTCACATATTTAATATATATTTTTGCGATTAAAAAATTTGGAAAACATATTTTCCACCTAATAACACAATCTTCCTCAAACAAAAACCCTAAACCAAAATATGATAACATCTATAAAATTCTAATCCGATATCATCGTTCATAGTAAGTAGTAAGTACCATGTCATTTAATTAACCTTTTAACATATCATTTTTGTTTTTCATTTTTGGTCTATCGTTGTATAATAATTAAGTTAAGAATAATTTACCACCAACCAATAATTTTTTTTACAACATTTAAATTATTTGGAATTTTGCTTTTCTGTGTTTTTGTTCACAACTCTTTTCCTCTAATACCTTGCCTGTCTTTTCCATAACCTTCAACCCAAATATATATTTTCTACATAGATTTGTTAAGTGTCGTCATCATAAAAAATTATAGAAAATGATTATTTAGAAAAGTGAATATAAGAATTGTTTCCAACCCATCAATCCTCGCATACAGACATACAGTGCCTATTTAATTTGATTAAAATGCTAGATAGAATAACATATAATAAATTTTAACTTTTAACTACATATTATTGTACTACTATTACCTAAGTAATTTTATCAGAAGTGAGTTTTTTTCACCCAAGTTTAGCTTACAATTTTGTTTAATTTTAGTATATGACATATTTGACATGGATAATTTTATGTCAAATTCAGTTTTTTTTAGCATCGGAATGGTCAAATAAAAAAAAAAACTAAGTCTATCGAATCAATTAGTTTTTAAAAACTAAAATAAAAATAATTAATTTATTTTCATAAACTAATTTAATTTATTTTAAAAATTAATTAGTTTAGTTAATTTTGTAACTTTTTATTTAAATATTTAATGTTAAACAAACTAAATTTGACCAACAATAAAAAAATATTATATGTCTTTTTTTATTACTTGATCATAAAATATTTTCTCATAACTTTATTTATTTGTAATAATTATTTTTTAATTTTAAAAGAAAACCAAAACCAAAAAAATCTTCAAACAACAAAAAAAACTATGTAATTGACATCAAAGCCCATACATCTTTTTCCCAAAAAGACAACAATGTCAAGTTGTCAATAAAAAATTTAACATCACATCAATTATTACATCACAAATTATTGGAGACAAAATTCTACTACTTCCATATCCCATCATAATGGTTACTATTTCACGTGACAAATACAGAAATAGCAGAGCAATACGCCAATGTATGGCATATCTCCTCCTTTCCACTTTAAAGATTTAGGGTTTAAACTTTATAAATTATGCGAAAAAAATATAATAAAATATGTGAAAAGTGTGGTGTGTTGTGTGCTTAAAATTGAAAATTATCTAATTCATTAAGGTATCTAAAATTGGAAGTTATCCAATTTATTAACAAAAAAAAAAAACAGAGCAATACTACTTGTCCCTGTCTAAAACGAGATACGAAGAATCTATACTTGGGAAGTCACTCTCCACCGATACACATACATAATTGATAATATTGTCTGTGTTGACAACAAAGTGAACAAAAACTTAACGTCACATCAATTGTTACATCACAAATTATTGGGGACAAAACTCTGCTACTTCCATATTCCATCATAATAGCAGAACAATACGCCAATGTATGGCATATCTTCCCCTTTCCACTTTAAAGGTTTAGGGTTTAAACTTTAAAAATTATGCGAAAAAAATATAATAAAATATGTGAAGAGTGTGGTGTGTTGTGTACTTAAAATTGAAAATTATCTAATCCATTAGGATATTTAAAATTGGAAGTTATCCAATTTATTAAAAAAAAAAAAAAGCAGAGCAATACTACTTGTCCCTGTCTAAACAAAATACAGAAAATCTATACTTGGGGAGTCACTCTCCACTAATACACATACATAATTGATAATATTATCTGTGTTGACAACAAAGTGAACAAAAACTTAATATCACATCAATTATTACATCACAAATTATTGGAGACAAAATTATGCTACTTCCATACTCCATCATAATGGCTACTACTTCACGTGATAAATACAGAAATAGCAAAGCAATACGCCAATGTATGACATATCTCTCCCTTTCTACTTTAAAGGTTTAGAGTTTAAATTTTAGAAATTACAATTATGAAAAAAATATAATAAAATATGTGAAGTGTAGTGTGTTGTGTATTTAAAATTAAAAATTATCTAATCCATTAGGGTATCTAAAATTGGAAATTATCCAATTTATTAACAAAAAAAAAAAAAAAAACAGAGCAATACTACTTGTCATACATAATTAATAATACCGTCTGTGTTGACAATAAAGTGAACAAACAAATAACTATTATACTTGTATAAAAAAACTACTTGACATTATATGCTATGTTTGAAAAGTATTGTTCTGTATTATTTATATAAAATAGAATAATTACATAAATTATTAATAAAAAACAACTACGTTATATATTACACTTTAATTTAAAATAATTTCTTTTAATAATATTATAAAATATATATAAGAAAATTTTGTATACACATAGTACTGTGCTGTGTGTACACACCAAAGCAATTTAAAAAAAAATGATGTTTTAGTTTTAACAAGCAATAACCAAATATAATTTTATTCAATTTTAATGATGAGTGTAATAGAAAAATCTTACATTAAAAATATTAATATTTGTTTCAAAAATTGTAAAATAATTTTTTTTCTTACTTACTTTCTTTAGGGTTTTTTTTGGAAAGTACAAATAAAAAACTCAAAATATAAAATAAGTATTTTATTTTGTAGTACTTGTTGTATGTCTTAAATGAGGATCACAGAGCTAGACACCAGTACTCCTAGTGTAATTGAAGGGGGATGAGCCCACTTAAGTAAAAGCAAAGCTATACTTTTAATAAGGGAGAGGAATCAACAAGAAACAATAAGGAAGAATCTAGCTAGCCAGCTATCATGGTTGACTACTTGACTTCACTTCTCTTTATATAGCCTTTAATCCTTAGCTAAGAATTAATCACAGGACACAACATTCGATGGCGTATTCTCCTTTCTCTAGTTCATCTGCTTATAAGCCTGTTCCTCCTGCTCATTCTATTTTGATTGATTCCTTCCTTTATTCCTTCTTTCACTTATTTTTTTGTGTCGTTTGATTTAATATTTTACTATTTACCACCTCTTTCTGCTATGGCTCTGTTGTGCTATTAGGTTAGGGGTTAGAGAGATGAGTACCAATTTCTGGGAGTGAAAGATATTTAGCTTTACAAGTTCGATTACTCTCTTCCTTCTGATTCTCCGATCTGATGATGTCGGTGGTGAAGATCTTCGATTAGATCTCGGAGGTTAGTAGGGTTTAGATTAATTTAGGATTTCTCATGTATCCTAGAAATTGTAGGCATTAGATTGAATTTGGTTTTCTTTTATGTAATTCATAGCAGTTTTGAATAATTTTAATTATTTTTTTGAACTCGGTCTTCGTGAAGAATGATTATTTTTCGATTTTCTGTTAGAAGGAAAGTAGAAAGCAAGAGGATAAAGTGAAGAGGATGCAACAACGGGAGGAACATTTTAAGCGTGTTAAGGTAAGAATTATTGGGTTTCCTTCTCCCAGAATATATTCAGTTAAAATTTATTTATCATCAGAAATGAGAAGAATTTGATGAATAATATTCTCTTACCATGATAATAAGATCTTCGGATGATCATGAACCCTGAAAGGAGGCAGACCATCGACGCCTACATTGATGGAGTAGCTGCAGCTACTAGGAAGTGCGATGTTGGGGAAGAAGAGGAGAGTTATGAGATCAGTTGCAGTGAGGTGGACCACGAAAGCAGCAGCGGGACATGGGGGCGTGGCATCAAGCTCTGGTATCCCAGCTACCATTGCGACGGTCAGAGACGGTAGTCATGGATATCACGGTTTTGATGATAAGGCAGAAAACATAGAGGGTCGCTGGTTCAGGGGCACTGGGGCTGTAGTTCAGAGATTCAAATCTAGGTACAGTTTTTCTCAATACTTCAGATTCAAGATATGCACAGTCTATAAACTCATTTCAAGCAATATGCTCTGAATTTTGACTATTTTTTTTTAATTTGTAATATTTATTATTTAAAAAAGACTTAAAACTTTCAATTTTAAGCAATCTTAAATTTTTAACAAATATCTTGTGCTTTAAAATTTATATTTATCAATCAAACGAGTTATTATTATTATTATTATTATTATTATTATTATTATTATTATTAAATGGTTGTTGTTTTTAAGTACACATAATAGAATTTCCAATCTTGCTATATGCTATAATGATATTGACACTGAAGTTATTAAATTGAGTTGCACAAATAACAAATCCTAAAATCCATTCAATTGACCTCTTTTGCGTGTCAAAATTGGTGGAAAATGTTGCTATATATATTTTGATCTGTTTTCTTACAATTCTTTCTTTTGTTCTTTCTCTGCTTTTTGGGTTTTTATTATGTGTTTCCTGAATGTTCTTCAAATTCCCATTTCGTTGCTGTGAGAGTCACAGTTTTCTCAGCTCTTTTCTACCCCATTGTGATGTTTTCTTATAAAATTTTAGTATTTGGCCTCTCCTTTTTTTTCCAACCTTTTCATCCCATTTCAATATGAGAACTACCATGGATATGATAAATAAGATTAATCCTGAAATTACCTGTCTTTGGATGGGGATTTCACATTCTGAAGTTCATTGCAGTGGAGTGGAAGTAGGAGATAGATGAATAAATACTGCACTATATGCTTTCGACACTAAAGGATCGTCAAGATCCTTTATGGCTAGCTCTTTTTCCAAAAGGAACTGATTATATGCATTACCAGCTGTCCCTCTCTCCGCTCTTAGATCTCATCTTTTTTACTTACTAAGTCTTGCATCATCATTTGATAATAATATGAACTCATATCAGTTCCAAAAAGTATTTAAATTTTGAAGTATGCATTTAAGATTGTATATGCTAAAATCTGGGTTTCATGTTAACCGTACAACTACGCAATATATAATTCAATTAAGGGCACCATTGATATGTTTGTTGCTTTTATGCAGTGAACAGAATCAAAATAGTAAAAAATATGCTTCTGAAGTTGCTTGTGATATGTTTTGCGGATTCCAGTGGATGAGATTCCAGCTTGTGAAACTGAAGTTGCTATGGCTAATGGACACATTCCAGAAAAAGGACCAATTGTTCTCTGATTTCAAGGTCAGTTCCTTAACGAAATAAATGAAAAGCAACTTTCAACATTCAAGTGCATTGTTACTTATACTTTGGTAGTTGCTTTCATTGCCCTGTTCACATATTTTACCTTTTTCTCTCGCATTTGGTTCAAGTTATTCGTAGGTCTATCTTGTGCATATCTTGCTATTTCAACCTACTATGATTTTCAATTGATGTCTTTTACATTCTATGTTAATGCACTCTTCAACAGAAAGAAAAAAGATTGGACAATGTTGTTAATTGTAAGTGGTCAATGTACAATTTTGGAATTTATATTTGAATTGTAAATCATTTGTTGTTTGTTGGAAATTCAGGAAATTAGGGCCACAATTATACAATTGTTAAAATTCAGTTTAGATTCCAAATGTTAGTTTGACTGTAGCTTTGCTTTGCTTAAAGATTTTGTCTTTATAATAAAGAGATTTTGCTTCTTGATTTAAAAAAAAAAAAAGAAGCTGAAGAATATTTTGGAATTTTAAAAGTTCATGGAAGTGAAGTTTTTTTGAAAGGAAAATTTAGCTTCTTTCTTTATAATAATACCATTTTGTGTAAGGAATTTGGAAATAACTACGCATTGAACTTCAATGCTGAAGTACCAGAGGCTATACTGTTATAGGAGCCTTTCATATTTATAAACTAATCATAATCACAAATAGGATTATCTATTGTAGGACCTTGGTAATTGCTTATTGTGGATGGGAGCACCATGAATTTGGGTTTGTGGGACGCTGCTTGTGAGTTAGTTCACTATTTATCAAGTTTGTTTTGGGAGGGTCTTGGTTTGTCTCAATTTTTTTGAAATAGGCCAAGAAGATTACACTAGATTAAGACCTTTAAGCTATTGTGGAGCTAATGAACATTAAATGTGATTATTACATATTTACATTCTATTCTGAACTTATTGCTCTTATAAAAAGCAGAGTACTTTTCTTTTCTTCTTTTTTAATAAAAAAATGTGTTTAGGTCATAATATTAGGTGTTCTTCAGACTAATACTATTATATGAGCAGTGAAGCTAAATTAAAATACTTAAAATAATGAGGCTTTTTGAATAAAAAATTTTCTTTTTGTGTTTGGGATCTTCTAATGAGTTAAAATCATGACCAGCTCTGAGTATTGGAAAAAAAATAATTGAAACAATTTTTGTTTAGAGATATGTGATTTATAAATCATCATTTTTATTTCATCTTTTTGTACAAGCAGTACTTGATTTAGATCTTTTTCCCTTCACAAAATTGAGAAAGTATGAGTAAGCTTTAGTCAAAGAGAGAAGGTGAGTTAAGGAGAGTAGGTGTCAATGGGAGTGAGTAATATACATTTCTAAAATAATCATATCTCTTGATTATATTGTTGAATCCTAAGGGTGTGTTTGGTTTGCGTTTTCATTTTCTGTGTTTTCTGTTTTCTGGATTTTGTGAAATAAAAAGTAAAAACAGGAACCTTTACAAAATCCAAGAAATAGAAAATGCTGAAAATGAAAACAGAAAATGAAAACGCAAACCAAATGCACCATAATATTCAAGCAAATAACTACTCTATTCTATACCAAAAATAGTCATCAATAGTTACTAGGTTATAGCTAACGTTATAAACTTGGTTTCTTTGTTTTTCAATTCATTGTCCTACTTTTTCTTCTTTTGTTCTCTTTCTGTTCCCTTTAGTGGGTGAGAGATTTCAGAAAGAAGTGATGCTATAATAGTATAGTAGGTAGAAGTGTTTGACTGAAAAAAGCGTTGGACCATCGTAAATATAATCATATCTATTAACAAATTCTTTTGTTCATTATTATGGAATAGTTTTTCCTATTAGTTTTTGAATAAACTATGTATAGAATTAGTATTGGTTGAATTCTTCATTCTTGGTATGATCTATAGTTAAATTGTATTTTAATATATAAATACATCTGTTTTTGTTTCAACTAATTTTATTATCTAGCATTGCTTCTGTTCGTCACTGATTTATACAAATTTATTTGCTTCTATTAATTGTCATTGTCATCACGTCATGTGCAAAAGAAACAGGTTCAATGAAGGCTGTGAATAAAACCAGTTGCAAAAGTCGTAGATGATTTGTCATTTACAGTTAACTATGCAACCTGAAGGCTTTGGATTCACTTTTTAATAGCTAAGTTGCTACGTAAAAATTGACTTCATTTTTTGTTATTTTCAAAGTTGCTTATTTTTGGCTGTATTAGAGTATTGGACTTAACTTTTTTTATTTAGTTAGTGATTTTAGGGCAAAAAACTAGAATAAGCCAAGGCAAGTTGAGAACTACGTAAATAAGCTAAATTGAAATTCGTTTCAATAATGAGCCAGGAGCTATATATATGTAATTTCAACTCGGTTCGAATTAGATTTCTTAGTAAATCGAACCAGCCAAGTTCGAATTAGATTGATGAAAAGTTGGTTGTAATTCAAATCAGCAAAGTTCGAACTCCGTCTCCACGTAAATCGAACTAGCTTAGTTCGAATTATAGGCAAGTAAAGTCTTCAAGTAATTCGAACCACTCTGGTTCGAATTACACTTATGCTGGGTTCTTAATAATTCGAACTACCCTGATTCGAATTACTAGTGATTCGGCTATATAAGGAGTTCGAATCAGCCTCATTCGAATCATTCTCACCTTCCCCTACCCCACCAAATCTCAGAGAAAACGACCCAGATTCTCTCCGACAAAGATCTGAATGGAATACTCTGCTGATGGGGGACGATCCGGCACGGTTATATCGCTTGGACGGAGTCGCCCATATAGCTGGGGTCATCAACGAGGAGGTTAGTACGGAAATAACTTTGTTCTACCGGTACATGTGACTTAGTGGTTTTGCATGCGGGTTAGATGGTGGTTTATGTTAGTGGTTTCCGTTAATGGTTTATGTTAGTGGTTTCTATTAGTGGTTTATGTTGGTGGTTTATCTTAGTGGTTTATGTAAGTGGTTTACGTTAACGGTTTATGTTGGTGGTTTATGTTAGTGGTTTACGTTAGTGGTTCATGTTAGTAGTTTATGTTGGTGGTTTATGTTGGTGGTTTATCTCAGTGGTTTATGTAAGTGGTTTAGTTTATCTCAGTGGTTTATGTAAGTGGTTTACGTTAACGGTTTATGTTAGTGGTTTATCTTAGAAGTTGACGTTAGTGGTTTATGTTAGTGGTTTATGTTAGCGGTTTAGTTGTGGTTGTTTTATGTTAGATCTTTCATGTCAGTGGTTTATCTTAGAAGTTGACGTTAGTGGTTTATGTTAGTGGTTTATGTTAGCGGTTTAGTTGTGGTTGTTTTATGTTAGATCTTTCATGTCAGTGGTTTATGCTGGTTTCTTATGTTAGTTGTTTATGCAAGTGGTTCTCGTTCTTGGATTTTTAAGCGGTTATATTTAGTACGATTTTTTGGTTTATGAATTATCGTGTTGATTATGTTTGTCACTGGTAATTAAGTTGGTTCTAATAATGCGGTTCATTTCTTCCGCAGCATCAGCGATGCATCAGGAGCATGCGGCGGCAGCAGGGCATGCTCCTCGATAACAGATACGTTCCGTACCTGCAGATGGCCGGTCTATACCATCTTGCAAGGCTGAACGATAGATGGTTCCGGTTGGACGAGGCCCTTGTCAGTGCGTTCGTCGAGCGATGGCGTCCGGAAACACACACGTTTCATATGCCGCTCGGAGAGTGCACGATCACACTCCAGGACGTGGCATACCAGCTGGGTTTGCCAGTGGACGGGTGTTACGTCAGCGGCTGTCTATCAGAGTTCCAGATATACATCCAGGGTGGCCGTTCAGCCTGGGTGTGGTTCGAGGAGTTGCTTGGAGTGGTACCTCCTCCTAGCCAGGTTCAGAAATACGCGGTCAACTGCAGCTGGTTTCAGGAGACTTTTGGTGAGTGTCCGGAGGGAGCTGATGAGGAGACTGTGCGTCGATATGCCCGTGCGTACATCATGATGTTGTTGGGCACGTAGCTATTTGCGGACAAGTCCGGCAACCGCATTCAAATCAGATGGCTTCCGTTTGTAGCTATGCTGGAGGAGATGGGGACCTACAGCTGGGGTTCTGCAGCACTGGCATGGTTGTACCGGTGTATGTGCCGAGTGGCGAACAGAAATGTTATCAAGCTAGCGGGCCCACCTCAGCTACTTCAGTCATGAATTTTCTGGCGATTTTCTCGTTTTAGGCCTGCAGGGTTTGAGACGTTCAGCTGGCCATTGGCCTCGAGGTACTGTACTAAGCTTTGTCTATTTCAATTTACTATACATAACTACGTGTTCATTTATAATGTATTGGATACCCTAAGCACACATTTAAGTAGCGGTAAGACGTGTATGATGCAGGTGGTCAGGTTACAACATTTTCAGTAGCGAGAAGGGTTCTAGAGTTCAGATGTGGAGGCTCTGGATAGACCGGTTACAGGATAGAGAGGTCAGTATGTTACTTAATAAGTTTTTTTATTTAACCACACTTTACGAGTTGGGTTCATGAGTTGCCCTGACACTGTATAGTTCTTGGTGCAGTTTATCTGGATGCCGTACAGCAGCCCTGACGTACTTCAGGTTGTGCATCCAGAGGTTTTGGAGCATCGGCATATGGCGCTGTGGCGGTCTGTTACGTCGCTTATCTACTTTGCCGTCATAGAGTGGCATCAGATAGATATGGTTCTTCCGCAGTTTGGAGGGGTGCAGCCCCGTCCACATCCCGCCCTGAACATCGACTTTCTGATGTCGAAGGACGGCAGAGGCGGCGATCGATGGTTTTCGTACCATTTGCAGAAGTGGCATCTCCATTGGGAGTCCCGTGCGGAGAGCGTGCTGAGGTTCGATGTTGTTGTTGACCCTGGTCCGTCGCGTGAGTTCTTGGAGTGGTGGAGTCAGCACGGGAAGAGGTTCTTGTCTCCGGATCCGCACTTGGAGGATCCGAGAGCCGTTGCTATTCCTGTTGAGGCCTCACAGCGGGGAGCTGGGCGAGTTCCTGAGATGGATCGTCCTGACAACGTGCCGGACAAGCGGCGGGTGAGAGGAGAGCTCGCGTGGGGACACGGCGGAGCCAGCGTGACTGGAGGTGGCTTGATCGTGCTATGGAGGATGATGACGAGGCCGGACCCCCGCTGGGGGTCGACGACGAGGCTAGCGAGGCAGAGGTAGAGGGCGAGCTGCGGTTCATGCCGCTGCTCCTGACCCTAAGGACGATGACGACGATCAGCATGGGTCCGAGGGCGGGGATGGTGCAGGGGCGGCTGCAGTTGCTGGTGTTAGTATCCAGGATGGGGAGCACGGAGGTGAGTGGTATGGCTCAGGGATGGGTGACGGGGCTGAGCCTACCTCAGCAGGACGGTACTTTGTTGGTATACCCGACCCAAGTCCAGCGTCACTAGGCTCAGCCCCGTCACCCATCCCTGAGCCATACCACTCACCTCCGTGCCCCCATCCTGGGTACTAACACCAGCAACTGCAGCCGCCCCTGCACCGTCCCCGCCTTCGGGCCCATGCTGATCGTCGTCATCGTCCTCAGGGTCAGGAGCAGCGGCATGAACCGCAGCACGCCCTCTACCTCTACCTCGCTGGCCTCGTCGTCGACCCTAGCGGGGCCGGCCTCGTCATCATCCTCCATAGCACGATCAAGCCACCTCCAGTCACGCTGGCTCCGCCGTGTCCCATGCGAGCTCTCCTCTCAACCCGCTGCCTGTCCGGCACGTCGTCAGGACGATCCATCTCAGGAACTCGCCCAGCTCCCCGCTGTGAGGCCTCAACAGGAATAGCAATGGCTCTCGGATCCCCCAAGTGCGGATCCGGAGACAAGAACCTCTTCCCGTGCTGACTCCACCACTCCAGGAACTCATGCGACGAACCAGGGTCAGCAACAACATCGAACCTCCGCACGGGACTCCCAATGGAGATGCCACTTCTGCAAATGGTACGGGAACCATCGATCGCCGCCTCTGCCGTCCTTCGACATCAGAAAGTCGATATTCAGGGCGGGATGTGGACGGAGCTGCACCCCTCCAAACTGCGGAAGAACCCTATCTATCTAATGCCACTCTATGACGGCAAAGTAGATAAGCGACGTAACAGACCGCCACAGCACCATATGCCGAGGCTCCAAAACCTCTGGATGCACAACCTGAAGTACGTCGGGGCTGCTGTACGACATCCAGATAAACTGCACCAAGAACTATACAGTGTCGGGGCAACTCATGAAACCAACTCGTAAAGTGTGGTTAAATAAAGAAACTTATTAAGTAACATACTGACCTCTCTATCCTGCAACCGGTCTATCCAGAGCCTCCACATCTGAACTCTAGGACCCTTCTCGCTACTGGAAGGGTTGTAACCTGACCACCTGCATCATACACGTCTTACCGCTACTTAAATGTGTGCTTAAGGTATCCAATACATTATAAATGAACACGTAGTTATGTATAGTAAATTGAAATAGACAAGGCTTAGTACAGTACCTTGAGGCCAATGGCCAGCTGAACGTCTCAAACCCTGCATGCCTAAACCGAGGAAATCGCCAGAAAATTCATGACTGAAGTAGTTGAAGTGGGCCCGCTAGCTTGATAACATTTCTGTTCGCCACTCGGCACATGCACCGGTACAACCATGCCAGTGCTGCAGAACCCCAGCTGTAGGTTCCCATCTCCTCCAGCCTAGCTACAAACGGAAGCCATCTGATGTGAATGCGGTTGCCGGACTTGTCCGCAAACAGCTGCGTGCCCAACATCATGATGCACGCACGGGCACATCGACGCACAGTCTCCTCATCAACTCCCTCCGGGCACTCACCAAAAGTCTCCTGAAACCAGCTGCAGTTGACCGCGTACTTCTGAACCTGGCTAGGAGGAGGTACCACTCCAAGCAACTCCTCGAACCACACCCAGGCTGGACGGCCACCCTGGATGTATATCTGGAACTCTGATAGGCAGCCGCTGACGTAACGCCCGTGCACTGGAGTGTGATCGTGCACTCTCCGAACGGCATATGAAACGTGTGCGTTTCCGGACGCCATCGCTCGACAAACGCACTGACAAGGGCCTCGTCCAACCGGAACCATCTATCGTTCAGCCTTGCAAAATGGTATAGACCGGCCATCTGTAGGTACGGAACGTATCTGTCATCGAGAAGCATGCTCTGCTGCCGCCGCATGCTCCTGATGCATCGCCGAGGCTGCAGAAGAAATGAACCGCATTATTAGAACCAACTTAATTACCAGTGACAAACATAATCAACGTGATAATCCATAAACCAAAAAATCGTACTAAATATGACCGTTTAAAAATCCAAGAACGAGAACCACTTGCATAAACAACTAACATAAGAAACCAGCATAAACCACTGACATGAAAGATCTAACAAAATAACCACAACTAAACCGCTAAGATAAACCACTGACATAAACCGTTAACGTAAACCACTTACATAAACTACCAACGTAAACCACCAACGTAAACCACCAACGTAAACCACTAAGATAAACCACCAACATAAACCACTTACATAAACCACTAACAGAAACCACCAACATAAACCACTAACATAAACCACCATCTAACCCGCATGCAAAATCACTAAGTCACGTGTACCGGTAAAACAAAGTTATTTCCGTACTAACCTCCTCGTTGATGACCCCAGCTATATGGGCGACTCCGTCCAAGCGATATAACCGTGCTGGATCGTCCCCCATCAGCAGAGTATTCCGTTCAGGTCTTCGTCGGAGAGAATCTGGGTCGTTTTCTCTGAGATTTGGTGGGGTAGGGAAAGGTGAGAATGGTTCGAATGAGGCTGATTCGAACTCCTTATATAGCCGAATCACTAGTAATTCGAATCAGAGTGGTTCGAATTATTAAGAACCCAGCATAAGTGTAATTCGAACCAGGGTGGTTCGAATTACTTGAAGACTTTACTTACCTATAATTTGAACTAAGCTAGTTCGATTTACGTGGAGACGGAGTTCGAACCTTGCTGGTTCGAATTACAACCAACTTTTCATCAACCTAATTCGAACTTGGCTGGTTCGATTTACTAAGGAATCTTACATATATATAGCTCCTGGCTCATTGCTGAAACGAATTTCAATTTGGCTTATTTACGTAGTTCTCAACTTGCCTTGGCTTATTCTAGTTTTTTGCCCGTGATTTTATGCTCCTCTTTGATGCTTTCTCTTTTTTTTAAGTTAGAGTTCAGATTAAAAGGTAGTGATCGAAAGATTTGTGTGAGTGATTTGAGGTTGGATAAAAAAAAGTCTATCACTTATATCTGTATTTGAGAGGAGCATAAAATAATTGTTTTGTACGATGCAATGATTTTCCAAAAAATTTACTAGATTATCTCGCTTACAAATAAAATGAAGGATCATCTAACTAAGACATCGCAAGTTTTAGGAAAAGTATTCAAGTCATTATATTTTAGAGTTGATGTGTTTATTTTTTTTAAGTCGATATGGATTACGCATAATTTTTTAAGAAAAGAACAACATAATCTTTGTTGAGAGTTGAATCGAATAGAGGGATTTAATTAACAGATATCTTTCACCAGTGTGTTGATTCTGCTAGTTATTATATAAATTGTATTTGTGCACTCATACACATTCACTTATTTATACATCGCGTTTGTTCTTCCAGAGTAACAGTTTTTTCTTTTTCGTTCAAACAATGATACTCTTCCTTTTCGTCAATTATATATAAATATACACACTCATTGAAGGCAAAGTGTAGTAGTAGCTTTGCTTACTATTGCAGTGGCATCTGTTTTTTACCACTGTGTCGTATGCGATATTTCCACCAAATACTTCGTCTTTCTTCAATAATTTAGAGAAATACGTTTTAATACAAAGTGGTTGGTGGTGTTATAAGCATAATATCTTGTACTATTGTCATTGGACCGGTATTAGCTGTGACGATGCTAGAAGGATTGTAGAAATTGACGGATTTGTATTGTATATTAATTTTTATAATAAGTCTAAATTATTGCGGCTACAGAACTTGAATCTCACTCCCTTCTCGAATTTGATCCACCTTGATTTTCATGGAATGAGGTCTACGGGAAGCATCTACCAAAAAATTGGTACTCTTACAAAGTTATCTTAATTTGTTCAGTAATAATCTTCATGGTAAGCTGCCTCCAACATTTTCAAATCTCACTCAATTTGTAAAGTTAGATCTTGCTCTCAACTCTCTTAGTGACATCATTCTTTCTACTTTTAGTAAGGTGGAGAATTTGAATTTTCTCGCATTTGTTTTAATTAAATTGAAGGTCTCATATCAGTCGAACTAGCAAATTTGGTACATTTTGAATCATTGTTCCTTTAATTTAATGGTTTAATTCTCTCTACTTTGGAACAGTTGGAGAATTTAATATTTCTTGATTTTAATGCAAATCAAATAGAAGGTCCTATATCACTAGAATTAGGAAATTTGACAAGTTTAAGGTTACCATTTTTTAATAATAATTTCTTGATAAGTACAATTCCTTTCACTTTTAATCAATTAAAGAATTTGATTTTTTTTTATATGTTGGAGTGCACCCAGGTTAGAGGTTTCCTACCGTTTCAAGTAGGTAATTTGAACATGTTAGAATAATTGCATCTCAAAAACAATTCGCTCACATGTACAATTTTTTGTGCTCTGGGTCAATTGAAAAGTTTGAGATATCTTTCCTTTGATTTAAACTAAAGTGAGGGTCTCATATTATTACAAATAAAAAATTTGAGTCAGCTTATATTATTTTCTTCTTCAAACAATTCCATTCAAATCTATTTTTCTTGGGACAATCAAAGAATTTGACATATCTCAATCTTGTGTCAAATCAAATTGAAGGACATATACCAAGAGAGAAAATTTAGAAAAATAAATAGTTCTAAATTTCTTTTTTTCTTGGTATATGTCCTTCAATTTGATTTGACGTAAGATTGAGATATGTCAAATTCTTTGATTGTCCCAAGATAATAAAATTGAACCAAATTGTTTAAAAGAGACAATAATATAAGTTGATTCAAATTCTCTATCTGTAGTAGTATGAAACCCTCAATTTGATTTGAATTGAAGATAAGATATCTCAAGTTCTTCAATTGACTCAGAGCAGAAGAAATTGTACTTGTGAACGAATTATTTTTGAGATACAATTTTTCTAACATGTTCAAATTACCTAATTAAAATGGTATGAAATTTTTAACTTGAGTAGACTCCAACATGAGAAAAGTCAAATTCTTTAATTATTAAAAAATAGAAGAAATTGTGTTCATCAACAAATTATTATTATTAAGAAATAGTAATTTTAAGTTGGTCAAATTTATTTTCTAATTTTAGTGGTATAGTACCTTCTATTTGGTTTGAATTAAGATCAAGACATATCAAATTTTCTAACGGTTCCAAAACAGATTAAACCATTGAGTAAATTAAATTGGAACAAATACAATGATTCAAAATGTGCCAAATTCTCTAGGTCTGTTGGTATGAAACCTTTAGTTTGGTTTAAAATAAGAGCGAAAAAATTCAAATTCTCTAGTTTATCAAAAGTAGGAAGGATGACACTCAGAGAGTTGAGAGCAACATCTAATATTACAAGTTGAGTGAGGTTTGAAAATGTTAGAGGTAACTTATTATAAAAATTATTATAGAACAAATTAAGATAAGAAAGCTTTGCAAGAGTACCAATTTCTTTGTGGATGCTTCCCATAAGCCCCATTTCATAAAGATTGAGGTGTACTAAATTGGAGAAGGAAGTGAGATTCAAGTTCTCTAGTCGTAATAATTTGGACTCGTTATAAGGATTAATATACAATGCATATCCGTCAATCTCTGCCACATTTCTAGTATCATCACAACTAATGCGGGTACAATAGCAATGGTATAAGATATTATGGTTATGACTTCACCAACCACTTTGTATTAAAGCGTGTCTTTCTGAATTATTGAAGGAAGACGAAGCATTTGGTGGGAATATCACGTAGTGGAAAACAGAAGTGCCACTGCAATAGTAAGCAAAGCAAAGTTACTACACTTTGCCATCAATGAAGAGTACCATTGTTTGAACGCTCTCAAAGAAAGAGAAAAACATTATGTGTTACTGTGGAAGAATGAACGAACGGTGAAAATGAGGCTTTGTGTATAAACAAGTGAATGTGTATGAATGTGCATATAATTACTAGCAGAAGCAACACACGAGAGCGAAAGATATCTGTTAGCTAAATCCCTCTATTCGATTCAACTCTCAAAAGATTCTTTTGTTCTTTTATTAAAAAATATGTATAATCCATATCGACTTTAAAAAAAATTTAAATACATCAACTCTAAAATATAATGACTTGAATACTTTTTCTAAAATTTGCAATGCTTTAGTTGGATGACCCTTTATTTTATTTGTAGGCGAGATAATTTAGTAAAATTTTATAACAATCAATTGGGTGGAAACATACCATTAGAGATAGGAATTTTTTATTCTCTTTGTGATGTAAACTTATCCAATAACAAATTAGAATGATTGATCCCATCTCTTATGTTAAACGGTTTCAATTTTTAAAAAATTGACTTGAATGATAATTTGGTGACTAGAAGTTATGTTGATAAACTTAACATGAGTTATAACTCTTTTGGTGGTAGTGTGCTTTTTTTTTCATTAATGACGATCCTTATATTACTGATCAGAATTTTTTTTATCAAGTTTGGATATTAGTTACAATAATCTTACAGGTACTTTACCCGTAAAACTTGCAACCATACCTCATAAAGGTGACAAGGCTACAAAGGTTTTTATTGTTAATATTTCAGTGTCTGTCAACTCTTCGTTCAAGTTCAAAACACTGATTTTTCATAAAAACGTTTGCAGCCTTGTGAACACTCAAAAAAGTTGAATGACAAATTTATAAGATATAGTTGCAAGTTCTACGGGTTTGAGATTATTCTAGCTAAGACCTAAAGTTGATAAAGAAGATTTTGTCCAAGAATATAAAAATCATCATTAAAGGATAAAAAGGGTACGCTACCACTAATAAAATTGTGGCTCATGTCAAGTTTATCAACATAACCGATTTTTGCCGGAATATTTTCACTTAACAGATTATTACTCAATTCAACTTTTTCAAAATTAAAACCGTTTTAGCATGGAAAATGGGATCAATCCTTCTAACTTATTATTGGATAGGTTTACATTGCAAAGAGAATCAAGCATTCCTATCTCTAATGGTATGTTTCCATCCAATTGATTGTTAGAAAGATGAAGTGAAGTCAAGTTCGTGGACTGAAACAGTTTAGATAGTATAACACCAGATAGCATATTATGAAAAATATACAAAATCCGCAAGTTGATCAAATTCTGAAGGAATGAAAGCATTTATTTGATTGAATTTTATGTCTAACTCTTGTAAAGACACCAATGCTATTTCAATAGGAAAGAAGGGTCGTAGTCAACAAACAAAAAGCACTATCTTGAAGAAGAAGGAGGTCAACAAAAATAAATCCATTCTCTATCTTAGAAAGCAGTATGAGACAAGCTAGTGACGTTAAAAGAACACTTGTTAGTAAGCAACCTAGTCGGTTAGTATTCTTTTTCTTCTCTTCTCCATTAAGGTCATTTCTTTTAATTAATTGGAAAAAGAGAAAAAAATTTTTTAATGAATCAGTTAGATTTTAGTTAATTTCTACTTTCTACTCATAGTTTTTCTTTGTTGATTTTAATTTTCAAAACTAGTTTTCAAAAGTTTTCGCTACTGTCATTGTTTTATTCTTCATGCATCCTTTATATTTTGTTTATGTCTTTATTTTATTTTGAAAAAAAAAATTATCATGCATGCATTCATCACACAACGCAATATATACTTAGCATTCTATGTTCTTCCATACTTTTCATCACTTGATAATATGTTTAAACACTAAATTTGGTGTTCATCAATCTGTACATGACCAAACTCTTAAGTTTGGTGTTGCAAATAAAACCAAGAATGAAGATGGAAAGAACAACAAGGACAGAGAATGAATATGGTAAAACTTGTGTGTGGTGGTTAATATTTCTTTTTTTTTTTCTTTTTACTTTTCCTTCTCCTTGTCTTTGCATCATGCATGTTTCCCTACTGAAATATCCATGCTTATTACTATGCTTATCTTCCAAGTCTTCTAATCATCATGAAAAAGAATGGCTTTGATGGAGGAATGTTGAATCTATTAAATAAAGTCCTATTATATAAAGTGGTGGTTCACGACTTGTAATTGTATTCTATGGACCGTAGCATATGTGAATGATCTTGAATGGAAGGAAAGAATGATTCTTCATAAACAAAAAGCTTAGAAAAATATTATGAGATCTCTGAATATTCAAAAAAAATCCTTGAATTGAAAAGAAAAAGAGACGAAGAGAAGCATGAAAAAGAAAAAGAAATTAAAAGAGATTCAAAAGTGATAAAGCTGTGAGCATCAATGGTTAAAGTCCAGTTATGTGCTTGTGGTGTTTATTGTCCAAGGAGAGATTTGGGCAATTAGATCCGAGGGGTGCTTTATCACCTGATAACTTGGGCCAACTGGCTTGGGATTATCGATCGAGAGCCCACTATCAAGAGCCGCCTCAAGACAACATTTAGAAGCCTAAAGAGGCTCTGGGTATCGATGTCTGGGAATCAAATTTTTAACTATATGCTTGTGGTGCAGCTGTGTCAAGGAGAGACTTGGGTAATTAGATCCGAGGGGTGCTTTATTACTCGGTAACTTGGTCGACTGGTTTGGGATTATCGATCGAAAGCCCACTAACAAGAGCCGCCTTAAGACGAAGCACTTAGTGTAAGACCCTGAATTTTAAAAAGTTAATAAATTATTTATGACTTATTATATTTATTTAAGATTATATTTTTAGATATTTTATATATAAGTTGAGTAAATTCTTATTTATTATTTCCCTCGCCTTTAAATGGTCTTTTTTTTAAAAAATAAATACGGTTTAAGTTTTAAACAGACTCATATTTTAGTATTAAATATTTTAAGAGTCGTCGTAATACCCTAGCTATCAGAGTGACGCAGCCGGAAGCGTGACATTTTGATAGTTAGGATGTTACACTTAGAGCTAACAATTGAAAAATCTCTCTCGGTCAAGAATAAGAATTAAACAATTCAAGGACCAACTAAAACTGAAAATCAAGATCTCATAATATCATCCGAACTTGAGTTTTTGAGCATTCTTCAAGCCCATGATTTCATGATTCATTAAAGAAGGAAAAGCCCGTCGATGATCACAAGTTTACTAAACCCCATTATTAAGGTGGAATCGAGCTTCAAAGAGATTTAATTCTTCTTCATTAATCCAATTCTTTTCTTTTCTTTTTGCTTGAGGATAAACAAAGTTTTAAGTTTAGTGTTGTGATGCGTTCGTATATTTAGTAGTTTTTATTATGTTTCTCCTATGATATTTGTTTGTTTTCTTAGGATTAATCACAGTTTCTTCCTCTAATATAATCACTTTTAAGTATCATTTGCTACTAAGGTATTCTCTAAATGTTTTTCAAGAAAATATAGTTAAAAGAAAGGGAAATCAAGTAGCAAAGAAAGCTTGTCCAGAAAGGCATGCAATCAAAGCATGTAAGGATCCAAGTCATGCAAGGCCATGCAACAAGGCACATGCCACGAGGATAATAAAAGACTGATTTCCACATTCTGTTAGTGAATTAGCTTCGTGTAGTCAGATGATAAAAGAATGATATTGCATGTTGCAAAAAGCATTTTTGTGTAGTAGTAATAAATTATACAAACATATGAGTTTGCAGTGATGCCAAGATCCCTATTTCTTCTGCAAGTAAGGAAGATCGATTGGCCCGGGCTGATATTGCTGCTGCTTTTCAGGTTAGTTATGTTTTTGTAGGTTTTGTACTTTATGGCATGCGAGACCTGTCTTCTGTATCAGATCTAGATGATGACTTGGTTGAAATTACTGCATCTGCTCTGTCTTGATCATCTTTAATTTGTGTCTAACTGATGTCTTATTTCTACATGTGGTCAGCGAATTACAGTGTTACATCTTGAGGAAAGGTGTGAATGTGCAATCCAGTGGGCATTGAAGATGGAGCCTTCTATAAGACACCTGGTAGTTTGAAGTCTGAATAGTTTCTTTCTTTCAAATAACATCAATCCTTCCTTTTCTATTTATTTTACATCGAAAAATCTAAATGACTTTCTATTTTATGTCATATACTGCAGATTATCTCTGGTGGCGTTGCATCAAATCAATATGTTCAATCTCGGCTTGATATGGTTGTGAAGAAGAATGGCTTGCAACTTGCATGCCCTCGTCCCCGGCCTTGTACTGATAATGGTAATAATATAGTTTTTGAGTTGCTATCAGTAGTAAGTAGTCACAGTTCTCAAAAAGTAAATTAGGTTGTTATCTTTTGTTGATGCATGAAATATAGCTTTTATTTCATTTATTTATTTTAAGCTTTTCCTTCAACTGGATAGGTGTAATGGTAGCTTGGACTGGCATTGAACACTTCCGCATGGGAAGATATGACCCTCCTCTGCCTGCAGAAGAACCAGAAGACTTCGTGGTGTGTTTCCTTATCTCAACAATTTGCTTTTCCTATCATGCCTCAATGGATTTGGATGGTATGATTCATTTAGGGGGAAAAATTACAACTAATACAGAATCAACATGATCAATTATTGTAACCCAGCTCAAAAAATGTTGAATTCATTTCTGAGTGATCTGTTTTATCTACTCTCATGGATTGCAAACTTGAGTTGCTTTCGCTGCCTTTATCTTATCATATTCTATGTTCAATTCATTCTTTGTCTACTAAGCAAATGTGAGGATCTAGGCTGTATTTAAATGAACCTCGTAGATGTTAATGAGGTAATAGTAAAAAGTTAACATTGATAGTGTCAGAGATTTCATCTGTTGCTACATGTTATGCTTGTTTGATCACTCACTGATTCTTTCAACTATGATTCATTTCAGTATGATTTGCGGCCGAGGTGGCCGCTGGGGGAAGAATATGCCGAAGGAAGAAGTGAAGCACGCTCGATAAGAAGGGCTCTTCTTCATCCATCTCTTGCGTCTATAATTCAAGCATCATCACAGCAGGGACATTGCATGTACTTCCATGTTGCTTCAGCCTCTTCATGAAGCTTTGCTGCACTATTTTCGATGGGCTGAAATGTACTATAACACGTGTCTGAGTCTGAGGCATAGTACATGTATAGTAATTCGTTGGATTATTCACTTTAGCTTTTTTATTGCACTATGTTATGTTTTGTTTTGCTTTTCCTCTGATCTTAAACCATTGTTGATGTTGTTGTTGATAATGCTTACACATATGTTCTTGACATCTTGAGTTTAGCTTTCCATGTGATTCATATTTGTTGTTGATTATTCCTTCGGATTATGTCAAAAGTGTTGTGTGTACTGAAGTTTGTCATCTACCATGTTTATGTAAGTGACAATTGTTTTGGCCTGAGGGGAAATTTCAGCCATGCTCTTTCGCTCATTGTTGCCCTATGCCAAAAACATCAATTGGAACACAACCCACAGTTTTGTTCAAAGAAACCCACTTCTTTCTCTCTTAGAAAGATGTAAATCCTTGGTTCAGCTAAAACAAATTCAAGCTCAAATGACCTTAATAGGCTTAATAGACAATGGCTTTGCTGCAAGTCACCTTGTTGCCTTTTGCGCTCTCTCAGAATTTCAAATACTTGGATATTACGCAAAAATTTTATATCATACAAACGAACCAAATGTCTTTTCTTGGAATTAAACAATTAAGGGATATATATATAAAGCGGAGACTTAGATGGAGCTCTTCTTTGTACAAGAAAATGTTGCAGTATGATGGGTTGAAGCCAGATAATCATATTTATCCGTTATAGCTTAAAGCATGTTCTTCCCCTTTCTCTAAATTGTATAGGTCATGCTATACCTGGACATGTATTAAAGTTTGGTTTCGAATTCAACTTATTTGTGCACAATGCATTGATCTCTATGCTACTGTCCTATGGAGATTTAGAGGCGGCATATGAATTGTATAAAATATATTTAAATAATAAATACTATTTTAATAAAAAATGCTATTTGTACACTAAAATCAGTTACTAAAATTAGCTACCAATGTATTTATGTATAAATACATGTGGAGTTTAATTTATTTTAGTTAACATATATTTTATATTAGTAACTGATTTTAGTATACGTATAGCATGCGTATAGCATGGTTGTAATCTATCAAATATGTTGATTTTTGCATATGCAAGAAGTGGCACAATGGATAGGATTAAAAATGTGGGTTTTTGCGATTACAAAGGACAATATAACAGTTCATCATGCTGTTTTGTGTACTAAACATTATCACTACCAAATTGGTCCGTGAATTTCACAGCAGGTTGTTGCTGTTATAATAATAATAGGTGTTAACTTAAGCGCTTGTCACATTATGTTTGTAACAAGTGGAGAATTAATGAAATAAAAGTTATTGAAGTTTTTTGCTTCAATATGACATATGATTAATTATTATAAAATTAAAATTTTATTATCCAGTCTGATCCAAAATAAAGTTTCATTTTTTAAATTTAATATTGTCTAGAATAATTATTCATTTTTTGATTAGTGAAAACTCAGGTGCAGTCAATTTTATAAATTATAACTGAGAGTCAAATTATTAAAAAAAATTTAGTCAAATTAATTAAATTATTTAACTATTTTTAACTATTAACTTCACGTGAAATTGACTACACCTGAGTTTTGACTTTTTGTATTAATAAAAAGAACGAGCAATAATTGGAATGAAGTGGTACTGGAATAAAGTAAATGAGATAAGATTCTATGGTTATTGAATTAATTCTTATTGGCTTAGAGGAGTGTTAGGGGCAAGCAATTTTTGTATTTTTTAACCATCAATTGGCCATCAATAATACTTTTAATAGTGTAAGATTAAATCCAATGGTATAGGATCATTCAATTTTTTTTTATGGTTAAATACTAGTCAATTTGTTAAAAAATTGTTGCCACCAAGACTTTTTCCATTGGGTAAATATGCATATGGTATTATTAATGGACATCCGATCCTTGGATAATTGGCAAGTTTGATTTGATAGCAGATTTTGTAAATCAGTGGCAATTAAAGTAATATATGTGTAACTGACTAATTGGCGACAATATAATCAGTGTTTAGTTTTTAAATGGGTGCTAATGAAATCAACATTTGAATGAGTTGGAAGCAAGAAAAAAATGTTCAAAGATAATAGTTTTCAATGTTAATCTAAAGAACTTTATTTCATAAATAGAAAACTAACAAATACAATAATTAGTTGTCACAATCATATGTCACACACTTTTCTCTATCTGTAGTCTGGTTTGATAAAACATTTTCACTTTCACTTTATATTTGGTACTTGAAGCTTTCGAAATCTAACCGCGATTTTAAAAAATAACTAAGAGATACTTTTTAAAGCAAATTTAAACTTATAAAAAAAATTGGTGAACAAGAGGGGTCAAGAATCCCAAAACAACAGAAAACAAAAACTACCTTTCACGAGTTTCACCTATTATTCTAAGAATTTAACATAATCCAAAGACAAAGCATAAATTAAATTAGGGGGAGGGGCATAAAAAAGATGAAGACCAATAGAGACTAGAGAGATCATGTCCTTTCTTTGCAAGGATATCTGCGACTGTTAACTTTACATAGGATTTTTCTTAGACAAAGATTTAGTTTGGTAAAAGTTTTTGGATATATATGTGCTATTTAAAAGAATAAATATTTTGTTTTATATATAGTAAGTAATATTTGATAAATAAAAAGAATTTTATATATGTATTTGTGTAAATTTTAAAAAATAAGAGTGTTTTAGAAGGATCTAAAGAAAAAAATTTTAAAATTGACTTGTGTTTATTATACTAAAATTAAGAAGTCTAATATAATCTTATATATTAATAAATATTTAAATTTATTTTATATTTATATTTATTATAATCTTTTTAAATTTTAAAATTTTTTTATTAAATACAATTGTTGTTATTTATGCTTGCTAAACGGTATTTTTAATTTGATTTACTGAACATACGTGTTACAACTTTTAAAAAACTATCCATGAAAAACAAGTTTTGATTGATAAACTATTTTTAAAAGGTAAAAATTTTACCCGATCAAACCATATATTGTTCTCCTATAAATTCACATCAAATTTTGTTTAAGAAATTTCTTTTATGAACAGAAAAATTGAGTGAAAAGTAAAGATTCTCATTAAATTTATATACAACATTTGGAAGGGACCGGATCTTTTCAATTTTTTTATTTGAGGAAATAAACTGTGGTCTCGTCATAATGAGTCCAAGAAAAATTATAAAAAAAAATATTAAAAAATTAAAGATAACACTTTACACCTTCAATTAAAAAATTTGATAAAATATTAAAATCCATTCCCCATGTGTAATGTACATGATCTTTTGTTTCTTTTTTTCTTTTATCTTTACCTACTTCGCTGTTTATTTATTTATTTTTTGGTGTCTACTTTACTATTTATTTAAAAACACTCTTCACAGTAATATTATCTTTTTGTTTAATCCACTAATATATGTACCCGTGTACTGAATCAGATAATACACAAAAATATATAATTTTATTTTAATTTTTTAAATAAAAATACACAGTAATTTTTGTTATAAAATTAATTAAATTTAAATTTTAACTATTTTTAATATAAAAAATAATAAAATCAATGACTAATAATTTTACTTGTTTTCAAAGTATAATAATTATTTATTAGTAGTACTTATTAGTAGTAATATATAATTTATAATTAAATTAAATATTTATATTAGAATCTCATCTTTTCAAAAAATTTTCTTTAAGAACATTAGTACTTGATTTTGTAGATATTTTCTCTTGAAAATTAAAATTAAAATTAAAATATGATTTTGCTACCTTCTCTGTATGTTCTGCATTGCTTTAGAATTTTAAAATTTTTATTTCTGTATTTCTAGAAATCTGCATTTGGTTTGTCTAGAATTATTAGATCTGGTGTGTCTATAACTGAATCTGGTTCTAGTTTTGGATAATCTGATTTTAGAGTCTAAATTTGTAGAACTGGAAGTGTTGAGATATTTGTCGCTGGATTTGTTGAATTCTTGTCGAGCAGATGTAAATGTGATTCTAATTTGGTCTAAAATATTGCAAAAATTCTGGCACAAGTTTCTCTAATTTCTTCAAGTATCCTATGCTGATTTTGATAAGTTGAATTCAAGCATTGTAAGTTATGTTGAATCGAATCCCAAATCGAATCTGGTGAATCACCATAAAAATATGATATGATATTCAATGAAAGTACCATTTGATACGAATTTGTATTAAGAATAGAGAGAATTAGAGAAAATCAGAGAGAATAGAAGAGAGATATCTAGAATTAGGATCAAAGAGAGAAAGTTGAGTTTTCAATTACATCATGAGAATTAACACCTCATGATCGTACCAAAAGTAAGACCTTACTAACCTAATTCCTTTTATTATCTATTTAATATTGAGCCTTTATGCGTAAATCTATCGATGGTTTTACTAAAACTATAACTTTTTCAACAAGTACAAACAACACATATTCACATACTTAATATTAATAATACGTTGTAGTATTACATACAAAAGCAATTACAGAACCTACCCCTCTAAATAAAACTCTAACTAACGAGGTGAGGGGAAAACAAATTCTAACAACTCAACTCGTAAACATATTCCTCTGTGCTCTCGCCGCTTCGCAATAAGCCTTTGCACCTGTAGCTGAAAGGGGTGAAAATAGAGGGTAAGAACTGAGGAGTTCTTAGTAGGGTCAGGGTGTATAGTTATGTTCGTTTTAATACTATATCCAGTCAGCAGCAACAACCAAAACACGCAATAAACATAATAACTAAAGATCATAAAAAGAAACAATCACAACACATACACAATCACAAAATAACAGAATTCATAAAAAATCTGCGCAAACAATTATGATGCATGTCTATCCCTAGTGCAGGTAATGAGCTCATCTGTCGGTTTCAATCCGCTCTCGACGTTACTCAGCAACCTTTGTCTAAATTTGGTTTCCAGTTCATAACCTCTGTAAGCAACCTTTGTCTTATAGGTGCGACTCTCTTGAGCCGATGTATGCAAACATAACCTCTATAAGCAACATCGGTCTTACAGGTGAGGCTCTCTCTAACCAATGTATGTATCAATAACCTTTGTAAGCAACCTCTGTCTTACAGGTGCGACCATCTCCTGGATTGGCCGATGTATCTCTGGAAGCAAATCTCAGTGGACTCACCACCATATCTCTGCTCATTTTCAGCAGGTACACAATCATATAAGCTTGTTCTCAATGCCAAACAATACTTCTACTTATCTCCTTTTCGTTTCGTTCTTTCTTTTGTTTCTTTTATTCCTGCTCTCTGTTCTTCTATGGCAAAAGTTTCTTTAGATTCTTTTATTTTTTCTTCCTCTTTTATTTTTCTTGTTTTAATACCAGAAATCATCTTCACACTCTTCCTTCATCTCTCCCTAGATATTTTATGAAGAGTGAATCATAAGATTTTTAATTTAGGATCGTCTTCTACAGCTTTTAAGTAGGTTACTATTTAACTCTTCTATTCTCTTATAGTACAAATTACTAATGTATAATATATTTCAAAAATAATTTGATAATAATCTTAATAAATTAATAACAATAATAATAATAATAATATTTGTTTATTACTCAAAACTTATAATTTAAGCTTTATTATTAAATTTTTATAAATTATTCTGAATTTTTGAGCTTTTTAAAATATTTATATTTTTATCTCAACATATTTTATAATTTATTAAAATACTCTTACATATAGTATAATTACCAAAATAACCTTATATTTTTTATAAAATACCCATTTTACTCCTGAACATCTTAATTATTACCCAAAATACCCCCAAAACGTATATAATTACAAAACTAACTTCAATTTTTATTAAATTACTATTTCAATCTCAAATATAACTCTTATTTTTTCTGATTATAACTTTACCAAAGGACTGAACCCATTTCTAAAATTCTTCAAGTTTTCTGCTTGAGTTTTAAATCCGTTTTTAAGTTTTACTATTACCGATTTTTCACCGCTTTTCATTTAATCTCTCGGCCATCAAATCCCATTAATTTTAATCAATAATTTCTCATTTACAACACCCCCAAAATTATCAAAATAACTCCAGTTAGGCTGTTCTTCATGGTCGAATCACAATTCACAAACAACAACAACAATTCAACAAATTTTCAACATAAACTTAATCAAACTCAATAATAATCAATCAAACCAACATTCACCTATAAAATTTACATTTAATTATTATAAAATTTTCAAACTCTACCTTTATACGAAATCAAAACCATAGAAATTTCAGAAAAGCTTTTTTATCGAGCTGCTGAAAAAGAAACCGTTAAAAATTGTCGGTGTTTCTTAGAACTCCAATTGAACAAGAGTAACACCAATGTGTAAAAAAAAGATATAAACATTTTAATCAGATTAAATTTTTTATTGAAGTTATGGATCTTAAAAAATCGAACTCGAAAGAGGGTTGGCCAGCCATGGTTTCAGGTTCTCTCTCTCACGGCCTTTCTCTTTCTTTTTCTTGTGATTTTCAGTGATAAATTGAAAGAAATGAATTAAAATTATTTATGATGGTGATGATGCGTTTGATTAAAGAGGGCAGGTGTTTTATACATATAAAAGAAACGTGGTATTGGCTATATATATAAAAGTTTCGTTTTCATTTCTTTGATTCTTTTAGAGGCTTCGGCCATCATCATAATAATAATTTAAATTTTTGCTTATTAATATAATTTTTTAATAAATAATTTAAACTAATAAAATAAATTATAATTAAATTAAATTTTAATAATTATAAAATTTTAGTTAATTATTTTTAGTAAAATAAATTTTTTTAAAAATAAAATCTCAACAAATATAATAACTCATAAATAATTAATTATTTAATTTTTAAAAATTTGAGGTGTTACATTCTATTCCATTTATAAAAATTTTCGTTCTCTAAAATTGTTACATTGAAATAAGTTAAAACTCAAATTAAAGAAAATAGGGTCCATGAAAGAAAGTACAGGTAAACAGAGATACATAGGAACAATAAAGTCTAATAAAAAAAATAATCAAATCACATTTTAAGGAGGAAATTCGAAACAACAGATTCCAATAAAAATAATAAAAGAAGAGATGATACCAAGTCACACAGCATGAATAAAGAGTTTACGTCAAAACGAATCCTTAAAACGTAACTTCCAACATTCCCAAACTCCGTGATTCGCATAACCTATTATTTTTATCTCATCTATGATAATCCATTAGTGTTCCCATATGCATAAATAATCAGTATTCAGTTAGCCAGACCTAATACTATGAGAAATGCAACGGTCGACTAACAGCATTAATCAATAGACAGTCATGCATATGATAAGGTGTTACTAACCTAATTCCTTTTATTATCTATTTAATATTGAGCCTTTACGCGTAAATCTATTGATGGTTTTACTAAAACTATAACTTTTTCAACAAGTACAAACAACACATATTCACATATTTAATATTAATAATACGTTGTAGTATTACATACGAAAGCAATTACAGAACCTACCCCTTTGAATAAAACTCTAACTAACGAGGCGAGAGGAAAACAAATTCTAACAACTCAAATCGTAAACATATTTCTCTGTGCTCTCCCCGCTTCGCAATAAGCCTTCGCACCTACAGGTGAAAGGGGTGGAAATAGGGAGTAAGAACTGGAGAGTTCTTAGTAGGGTCAGGGTGTATAGTTATGTTCGTTTTAATACTATATCCAGTCAGCAGCAACAACCAAAACACGCAATAAACATAATAACTAAAGAACATAAAGAGAAACAATCACAACACATACATAATCACGAAAAACAGAATTCATAGAAAATATGCGCAAACAATTATGATGCATGTCTATCCCTAGTGCAGGTAATGAGCTCATCTGTCGGTTTCGACCCACTCTCGACGTAACTCAGCAACCTTTGTCTGAGTTTGGTTTCCAGTGTCATAATCTTTGTAAGCAACCTATGTCTTACAGGTACGACTCTCTTGAGTTGATGTATGCAAATATAACCTCTGTAAGCAACATCGGTTTACAGGTGAGGCTCTCTCTAGCCAATGTATGTACCAATAACCTTTGTAAGCAACCTCTGTCTTACAGGTGCGACCATCCCCTGGATTGGCCGATGTATCTTTGGAAGCAAATCTCAGTGGACTCACCACCATATCTCTGCTCATTTTCAACAGGTATACAATCATCTCAGCTTGTTCTCAATGCCAAACAATACTTCTACTTATCTCCTTTTCGTTTCGTTCTTTTTTTTTTTTTTTGTTTCTTTTATTCCCGCTCTCTGCTCTCATATGGCAAAGGTTCTTTTAGATTCTTTTAATATTTTCTTTTCTTCCTCTTTTATTTTTCTTATTTTAATATCAGAAATCATCTTCACACTCTTCCCTCATCTCTCCCTAGATGTTTTATGAAGAGTGAATCATAAGATTCTTAACTTAGGTTCGTCTTTCTACAGCTTTTAAGTAGGTTACTATTTAACTCTTCTATTCTCTTATAGTACAAATTACTAATGTATAATATATTTCAAAAATACTTTGATAATAATCTTAATAAATTAATAACAATAATAATAATAATTTTCTTTATTACTCAAAACTTATAACTTAAGCTTTATTATTAAACTTTTATAAATTATTCTGAATCTTTGAGCTTTTTAAAATATTTATATTTTTACCTCAACATATTTTATAATTTATTAAAATACTCTTACATATAATATAATTATCAAAATAACCTTGCGTTTTTTATAAAATATCCAATTTATCCTTGTTCTTAATTATTACACAAAATACCCCAAAACGTATATAATTACAAAACTAACTTCAATTTTTATTAAATTACTATTTCAATCTCAAATATAACTCTTATTTTCGCTAATTATAACTTTACCAAAGGACTGAACTCCATTTTCAAAATTCTTCAAGTTTTCTGCTTGAGTTTTAAAATCCGTTTTTAAACTTTATTATTACTGATTTTTTACCGTTTTTCATTTAATCTCTCGTCCATCAAACCTCATCAATTTTAATCAATAATTTCTCATTCACAATAGCCCCAAAATCATCAAAATAACCCCAACTAGGCTGTTCTTCATGGCCGAACCACAATTCACAAACAACAACAACTCAACAAAATTTCAGCATAAATTTAATCAAACTCAACAATAATCAATCAAACCAACATTCACCTATAAAATTCACATTTAATTATTATAAAATGATCAAACCCTATTTCTGTACGAAATTAAAACCTAAAAACTTCGGAGAAGATTTTTGATCGAATTACTGAAAAAGAAAATGTTAAAAATCGTCTGTACTTTCTAAAACTTCAATTGACCAAATTCAAAAGAAAAAGAAATTATGCCATCGTTAACTTTTATTGAACAAAAGTAACGCTAATATATAGAGAAAAAAGATACAAATATTTTTATCAAATTAGATTTTTTTATTAAAATTACAAATCTTAAGAAATCGAACTCGAAAGGAGGTTGGTTATGATTTTATGTTCTCTCTCCGCGGCCTTTCTCTTTCTTTTTCTCGTGATTTTCGGTGATAAATTGGAAGAAAGGAATTAAAATTATTTATGACGGTGATGATGCGTTTGATTAAAATAGGCAAGTGTTTTATATATATAAAAGAAACGTGGCATCGGTTATATATATATAAGTTTCGTTTTCTTTTTTTTATTCTTTTAGAGGCTTCGGCCATAATAATAATAATCAATTTAAATTTTTGTTTATTAATATAATTTTTTAATAAATAATTTAAATTAATAAAATAAATCATGATTAAATTAAATTTTAATAATTATAAAATTTAAGTTAATTATTTTTAATAAAATAATTTTTTAAAAAATAAAATCTTAATAAATATAATAATTCATAAATAATTAATTATTTAATTTTAAAAATACAGAGTGTTACATTATACATATCTCAAATTATTATATCATATTTCTATTTATAATATATTTCTCTAATTAAGTGATATGTGCGATACTAATTCTATCATAGTCAATAAACTAAAAAAACACTTATTATTATGACTAAGAAGAAGTATACTTTATAACAAATGAGTTTTCAATCCAATGATTAATTTTATGAGAATGTTCTTCAATAAAAGTTTTCGGTAGTATCATATCTCTCGGGTGCATTGTTTCACTTTATTTTTACAAAAATATAAACTACTATTTTAATTTCTGTTCGGACTAAGTTTTAATTTGTTCTTCACATTTGAAATATCTTATTTTTATTTGAAATATTTTCTTTTATTCTATTTTATTCCTTTGATAAAAAAATTCTTTTAAAAATACTTTTTTTTAGTTATGTTTTTTTTAGATATAAAAAAAATCGTAATTGTAATAGTCACATGGTTGTTGTAGTAATTTTAAGGGTTAAGTACGATTTTGTTGTCTAAGATAGGGGCCAAATTTTTTTTGTCCCAAACTTTTTTTTTGCTTATAAAATCGTTCCTAAAGTTTAACTTAGTTTTAAAATCGTCTTTCGGACAAAAATACTCTTCCCCCTTCTATCCCAAAATCAACCAGAAACAGAAGCAGAACCAGAAGCCGAAGTTGAACTAGAAGCTGAAGAACAGAAGCAGAAGCAACAACAATGAAATAACAACAACCAGATGCAGAAGAACAATAATAACAATGGTTCATGTATACAGTTAACCATTTTCTAAAATCCATTAACAAAAAATTAAAATCCAGCTAAATTAATCCAGAATCAAATCAAGGAACTAAGACTAGCCAAAAATAGAAATTGAAATCAAAATGATAACCTGGATTATGAAAATAGAAAACAGAAAAGAGGAGACAAGAGAGGCAGTGGTGTTGTAGTAGGAGTAACAGAGAAGCAGGGGTAGTGCAGCAGCTGGTGGAGTGCCGGCGGTCTGGGTATGACGGGAAGGGGCTAGAGCTGCTGTCAGTTATGGTGTTTTTGTGGCTCTGGTTCCTTTCGCGACAGGATTGAGGGAGGCAGGAGCGAGTTGGCGCGAATGGTGTTGGGTGGAGATGGTGGTTCGTGGAGGTGAATGAAGAAGAAAGAAGAACCGCGGCGTTGCTAGGGTTAGCGCGAAGGGGAGAAGAGGGAAGAAGGTCATGGTGAAAATGAGGCTACAGACAATAGGAAAGAAGGGCTCCACGTTACTGTGCGGTGGTAAAGCAGGGGAGGCTTGCCGGCGGTGAGCTCTAGTTCGAGGAGGTCCGAAACAGGAAAGGAGAGAAGGAGGGGAAAGGGTCGCGGTGGTGGCTCTGGGGTTAGCGCGAAGGGGAGAGGAGTAGTGGCGGTGGCCCTTCCCCTTCTCTTCCTCACCTTCCCTTCTCCCTCCTCTTTCCTGAACCAACCCCCAAGCGTGATTTCCTTCCTCCTTTTCCCCTTAACCTATTTGTTTAGTTAAGGGTATTTTCGGAATAAAAATTAAAAATTTTTGGTAAAAATGACGACTTTAAAACTAAGTTAAACCTTAGGGATGATTTTGCATTGTAAGCAAAAAAAGGTTTGGGACGAAAAAATTTCCAACCCTTACCTTAGGAACCAAAATCGGACTTAACCCTAATTTTAAAGCAAAACCAACATCAACAAGAGAAAAAGAAGAAAATAATAGGAAAAAAGGATTAAAAAAAATAATAATTTGACTAGAAGACTAAATAGAATAAAATAAAATATTTGTGATAAAAATAAGATGTTTCAAATGTGAGAGATAAAATTAAAATTTAACCTAAAAATTAGGGACTATAATAGTACTTTACTCTTACAAAAATATTTAGCTTTTTTCAATTAACAATTTTCACATATCTATAACAATATATAAAGGAAATAGAGGAGTTTAGTGTCTAATTTTCGCTTTTCCATCTTAACCCTATTAATAAATAGTGATTAATATAATTGTCGTCTTAAAATTTGGTAAAAAAATATAATTATAAGTTAATTTTTCTTCATTCTTCGTACAGTTACCTTTATATTTTACACATAATTTTTATCTATTTTGTCTTTTTCCTTATTTTATGGATGTAGTACTCTTTTTCTATTTTTATGTCACTTAATGAAAAAAAATAATGATAAATATGTGTATAAAGAATGATAAAAAAAATAATGAAAAAAAATTAAAAATTTTAAAAAAATAATGAAAAAAAGATGATTTAAGATATTGAATATAAAATTAAAAGAAAAAAAAATTTTTAGCAATTAAAATTATGAAGAAAAATAATTTTTTAAATTTAAATTTTTATATCTATTTCAAATTAAATAAGATTAAAAAAATAAATAAATTTACAAATATTTATAAATTTTTATCTTGATTATTACATATAATAACAACGTAATGATTTTAATATTATATCTAAATTAATTTAAATTTTATTATTCTATACATTAAAAAAATTAAATAACTTATAAAATTTTTATTTTTATTTTTATTTATTAATAATTTATTATTTATTAAAATTTTTATTTTTTATCTCAAGTTTATAATTTAAAAAAAAATTAATTTCTTAAAAATATTAGAAAAAAATAATAATATAAAAATTACTATTTTGTTTTGAAATTAAATAAAAATTTAAGAAAATCTTAAAAATTTTATTATTTAGAGATGTAGAAGTTGATATATTAGATTTAGAGAAAGATTAAGAATGATTATAAACAAGTGTTAAGAGTAGGGGAGGTATTTAATAATGTAATATTTTTATATTCAATTGTATATATTAATAGTAGCTAAAATAGTAGTGTCCATATAATATTATTTTTTTAAGAAGATATAATATATTTGATATTTTTTTTTAATTGTTGACAAATTTGATAATTTGATTAACAAAAAATTTGAATATTTGATATCTTAAATTTTTTCTTAAAGCAATAAAATATGACTTAATAAGTAAGTGTGAAAAATAATAAGGATCTATATATAATAGTTATACATCTAGATATCTAAATCAAAGAAAAAAAGAATTTTTTTAGTAAATCTTTAATAATTCAAAAATTAACACAATGGGTCGTTACGGATCAAAGTGATAGATACAAATGAGAGTTGGAATAATGGTATGGTAATAATTAATTGTGATTGGGATGAATATAATAGAAGAAGAAAATAAAAAAAGAGAATAAAACAAATTAACATAATAGTAATGATAAGAGAAAGGATAGTGTGTAATATGATGAGATAATATAATCAAAATAAAAATTAATAATTTTAAAAAATAATAAAATTAAAGATACTTAAAGATGTTCAAGATAAGATTGAAAAAATACATTTTCTTATCTATTAGAATTATGGATAGAGATAAAGAATATTTTAGATATAAATTTTTAAATTTGCTTCTAATTAAATAGGATTAAAAAAATAAATAAATTTAATAATATTTATAAATAACTAAGCTTTAAATAATATTAATAAATTTTTATATTGATTTTGTTACACATAATAACAACTTAATATTTTTTATTTTATTTTTTAATTTAAATTTTTTTATTTTATATATTTTATATGTTAAATAACTTAAAGATATTTTGTTTTTGTATATTTTATTTTTAATTATTAATATTAAATTTATAATTTTAAAATAAAAATATATAATTAATTTCTTAAATTGAATAGAAAAGCGGATGAATAGGTACGATAGTGCCTGGTGAGCGACTAGTTTATATAAAGAATTTAATTTTAATGCACTGATAGTAAAAATATTTTATATAATCGTCCAATCACATTTATTCTTTTGGATGACCATTTATACAATTAAAATAAAAAGTAGTTATTTTCATTGATGTTTAATTGAATGCACGTGTAACGCTTGGTTTAGTAAAATTTTTTGAATAATTATTTATACTTTTTAAAAATTATGTGTTTGTATTTTATCAAAATTAAATTCTTATATAAATTTATAAAAATGTTATAAATATAATGAAATAAAATTAATTATAAAAATCATGATAATCACACACTTAATTAATTATTAATTTTTCTAAGGAAAAAAAGAGAAGTCCTAGGGGGCAATAATTTTTGTAATTTGTAGTTATCAAATAGCCATTAATGATGATTTTAATGGTGTGAGATTGGTGTAAAATTTTATTTAATGACTCACTTTTTTTTGCTAGTTACATGCTAACTAAAATTTGAAAAAGTTGTTGACCCTGAACTTTTCCAAAATAAAATATGACTAGTCACACCTAATTAATTAGTTTTCGTACCAGTTGGCAGATGACACTATAAATAATAATGAGTCTGATTATTAATCTTTCAAGAAAACATAAAAAAATTTCATAGAATGGCTACCAATGCTTTTTTAAAAGCTCTCTTCTACATCCTTTTCCTGACACTGCTCTTGCCTTCAGGTAATAGAAGATATTATAAACATTATATATACCATACAATAATTTTTTTATATTAATATAATTTATTTTTCTTACAAAAGGCTCTCCGAGAAGGGAGCTAAATACCTTTTGTTAAAAATTTAATATTATTTATTTAAAAAAATTATATATTATTTATTTCCAAAATTTGGAAAATATTGTTACGGATGATAATAAGCCGTTGAATTCTTGAATATTAATTTGTTACCAATGCATTTTTTACTGGAAAAAAAATATGAAAGAAACATGCACTATAAAAGTGAAAGTAAACTTTTTCTTGATATTAATTTAGTTTAACAAATTTACAAAAATTTAATTTAATTTTCTCAAATAAAATAGATATTATTTTTGTACCTGCAAATCCTAATGACAAGAAGATATTATTATTATTGCAGAAGGAACAATGAACAGAGTGGCGCGAACACATACAGTGTGCTTTCGTGAAAAATTCAAGTATTGTGATAATGATGAATTTCGTTGCGACACTTTCTGTATAGCTAAGGGTTTTGGATTGGGAGGCCATTGTTCAAGAAAAGCTTGTTGCTGTCCTGAACGGATCCCTCCTGCATAGTTACATACACTATATATATATATATATATATATATATATATATATATATATATATATATATATATATATATATATTGGATACATAAATATAAATAAAGAGGATGCACTCAAAGTCCAAAATAATAATTGCAGATGATCTTAGTCTAGTGGGAACTATCTTTGTCTTATAATAAATGTATCCGAATTCAAAACTTGGTTTAGGTTGGGGGATGTCCAACACTTCCTTCTAAAAAAAAATCCAAAATAATAATAATAATAATAATAATAATAATAATAATAATAATAATAATAATAATTAATTATTGTGTTGGTCTTTATAATTTTATCATATTTATAATTAAATTTTTATAATTTTTTTAATTGAATTTTTATACTATTTTAAATTTTGTAATTAGATTTTTTTCGTATCAAAAGTATTAAAATTAATGGAATATTCATCTCAAATAATATTTGTTCAAAGACCTATGGATGAGAGAAGAAGAGACATTTTTCAATTGGTGGCAACGAGTCTTATCCTGGGCAGCGGCTCAATTCGACGGTAAACAAAAGACCCTCCTCATAGTGGCGGTGTGTTGGAGCACTTGAAAAGTGAGGAATCGGTGTGTTTTTTGAGAAGGTAATAAGTCCAGCACCAGAGATAGTGAAAGAAGCCAGTAATTTAGTGCCGTGAACTCATGAGCCATACCTAATAGATGCTACTAATTTTCTTTACTCTTACTTTACTCTTCTTTAAGCTGTTAGTCTTTCAGTCACGTTGGTGATAAATGGGAATACCCAATTCTTTTGTACTTCTTTATGGAAATACTTTTATTTTATATTAATAAAATAATATTTATCTTTGAAAAAAAAAGATTTAATTAGGTTCTTAATTATATGTACCTTTAATTTATGGATAAATATTTCATTAATTCTAATATTTTTTGTACTACTAATAAGTGGTAAGGACCAAATTATAAAATTAAAAGTAGTGTAAGAATCTGATAAAAAAAAATAAAGACTAATTACAAATTTAGTGAAACTAATCCCATTAAATAACCAACAAGAATCTAACAAACAACAAACTAACAAGTGTTTTTGAACTACATTCCATACTAATAAATTAATAATATATTGGATCTCAATTTGGTATTATTGCACTCAAATTTTTAACTTAAATTCGGCCTAAAATACTACAAATTAGTAGAGTCTTCTAAATCATAAGTTAAACACCGTGTTTAAAAGAACTACCATACTTGTTTCTTTTTGAAAATCTATCGCAATGGGTAGAAATTTAACACATGCCTGAAAATTTGAAATAATCTTGTCGAAATTTTGTCTAAAATAAAATGCGCGTTTATAATTTGTTCGAAATCCATTTTTATTTTGTCAAAAAATCTATTTGAAATAGACTAGTTTTTTTTATAGTGACACCAATGTCCAACTTTTTGGCGAATAACTCCTCTCAACCTAACCCTTCGATTTTTCTAAGTTTATGCAAAACTATATGCAGAAATCAAGTTGTAATTTCTTTTAAAAAATGAAATATCCTTTTTGAAAAAAAGAATTATAGGATAAAAATACAGATATATACATTTCTAGATTAATAAAAAAGAAAAAAGAAAATAGGGGAAAAAATTTAAAGTTGTTTAAATTAAAGCATTCATAGGTGTTAAATGTTCGAGATATTTATTGGCTAGTATTATGAAAAGAATTTAATTTTGATGCATTGATAGTATAAATATAGGTGTATAATTATATCTATTTTTTTAGATAATTATTTACACGATTAAAGTAAAAAGTAATTATTTTTGTTAATATAATATTATGTAATTAAATTTACATATAAAACTACTTTAAACTCACAATACATCAAAATTAAATTCTTACCAACATGTGACCCTCATGGATTTGAAGAAATACATCTTTCAACAATAAAGGCAGGATGATATAAGAATTAATTGATTGACTCATTTATTATCAGAAATATTAGGTGTCCAACAAATTTTAAATATTTATTTATTTTGTTGGTTTTTATAGTTTTATTAAATTTTTAATTAAATTTTTATACTTTTTTTTAATTAGGTCTCTACACTACTTTTAATTTTATAATTACGTCATTTTCATGATAAAAATATTAAAATTAACATAATATTTTTACCAAAATATATGCAATCAAAGATTTTAATTAAGTTTTTAATTATAAATGCCTTTAATTTGTAAAGAAATATTCAGTTAATTCTAATATTTTTTACACTAGAAAGGACTTAATTATAAAATTAAAGCAGTGTAAAAACCCAATTAAAAAATATATATAAGAACCTAATTAAAAATTTAATAAAACTATAAAAACTAACAAAATAATTAAATCAATTTTAAATTAAATCTAATCAAGTTACACTTACATATATATGTTCTTTTTCTTTGTTTGCAATCTTTATTTACACCTTTTTTTTAACTGTTTTTGATTTTTTTTTCCACCAATCTCCTTCTTCTACTTCTTCTTTTTTTCATTTCTTTTCTTCTGCACTATTATCATGCATTTTTTTTCTTTCTCTCCCTCAAAAAAACAATAAAAAAAGAAAAAAAGATTAATGATACAGCAATATTTAAATTTTTATCTTAAATAAAGTATTTAATATTAATTTAGAGATTCAATAAAATAAAAAAATAGATATAAAAACTAAGAATATATATATATATATATATATATATATATATATATATATATATATTGTCATAGATCTATGTCATGGTTAAAAAATTTTTTATATCACGATTAAAAAATTTTGATGTTATTTTTGTTTTTAATAACTTCTAATTAGTTAAGCAATATTAATTAATTTATTCTAATTAAATTAAGTAATTAATATAATTGATTAGTTATAGTTAATGTGGTCAAACGAAATATTAAATAATTTGATATTTATATCAATCAAATCAAATAATTGATTAATTATCACTACAAAAAAATAAAATATTTATAACAAAAATTTTGTAACAAATTTGAAATTGTTACAAAAAATTATTTTTTTATACAAAAATTAGTAATTGTTACATAATAATAATATTTTGTAATAATAATACAATTTGTTACAAAATATTTTTGTAACGACTTAATTATTTTATTACAAATTATATTGGCTTTTGTAATGAATCGGTGTTTTTTTGCAAAATTTTATAATATTTTATAATAAAAGATGAAATTGTTACAAAAATTTAAAATATTTTGTAACAAAAAATTAATTTATCATAAAATTTAATATTTTTTATAACAAGTTATTTGTTTGTCACAAAATACAAGAATTTTTGTAACTAAAAAAATATTTTAAAATGTTAAAATCTTTAAGATAATTTTATTTTGTTTCAAAAATTTAATTTTTTAAAATATTATTTATATTAATTAATTATTTTTTATAAAAAATTAAAGATTAAATAATTAATTTGTAAAAATGGTATATATTATTTTATATCTTTTATAAAATTAATATATACCTTCTACTAATAATTAAGTCTTAAATATTGACTAAAAATTAATTTTTAAATTAAAAAAATTTAATTGTTGAACATAAATAAAAATAGTAAAAATTTAAAAATAAATACAAATATAAAAAGTAAAAATTATAATTCTAACCCTCATTTCACTCTTCATTTTGTTGTTCGCCGCTCTCGTCTATTCTCACTGCCTCCACGGCTCTACCTCTCACACTCAAGGTCACCGTCTCATTGCAAAAGACAGAACCGTCATCGCTGCCTCACTGAGTTACCCTCTTTCTCTTATTTAAAATAAATTTATAACAAATATTATTTTTTGTTTTATTATCGCTCTAAAAATTAACATATTTTTATACTTAAACAAATTTTTAAAAAACTCTCACAAGAATAAAATATAGAGCTCTGATTTTTTCCCTCCCTCTACTAGACTATTAGTCCTAAACCCACCATAACCCAACACTCATCATTAAGCCTGTAAGACCCCCGATTGTTAGAAAATAAATAATAAACTATTTATGATTTATTATAGTTATTCATAGTTTTATTTTTAAAAAATTATTTACCAAAAAACAATTAAATCAAAGTCATGAGATTTTGAGTTTAAAATTAATTAGAATTCATATAATTTTCATAAATATTTGGATATCTTTTATTTAAAATTTTAGTAATTTAATTACTCCTAGTTTTATTAAAAATACCTACTCTATACCCTAATTTTATTAAAATTCCCAAATAGAAACCTAATTTACACACACTTTTCAAACCATAACCCTTACCTTTTTTTCCAACTGCCCCCACACACAACCCCTCACCAAATACATACACATGGAAAGAAAAGAAAAAGAGAGAGAGAAGGGGGCGGGGGGCTCAAGGGGGAAGAAGGAGATGGAAGGAGAGGGGGAAAAGGGGAGACGGTGCCGGTGGATGCACTACAAAAAAAAAGTGTTTAAAATGGCATTTATATTATGGGGGTTTTAAAAAACTGCCATAATATTAAGATATTATGGCATTTTATGATGCTGCCATAATTAAGTTTTAAAATTGCAGTTTTTTTTTGGGGATTTCGGCGGTTTTCAACCGCCATTATCCAAGCCATTACTTAAAAAATAAAAAGGCCCAAACCCAAGAAAAACCTTAACACTGATCTGGTGAAAGTGAAACCCTACAAAAGTGAAGCTGCTCCAGTGATCTTCTTAGCAGCGCTCTCCAGCGACTGAAACCCGAAACGACGATCTTCTCCAGTGCTGCTCTGGTGACGATCTTCTCCAGCGCTGCTCCAGTGACGATCTTCTCAGCGCCGTTCTCCGACGAATCGATACTTTCAGTTTTCACTTTCTTCTTGCTGTTCCTTGAGCTATCTTTTTAGTTCATTTTTTCTGTTTTTGACTTTTCTTTTTCTTCACTCTTGGTGAAATTGAAGTTTTGGTTGTTGATCTGTGATGAACAGAAATGGTGATTCTGGATCGAGGAGTTAGGGTTTTGATTGAGAACGATGGAGAGAGGGAAGATCGCGATAAGGAGGATCGATGATTCCACGAGCAGGCAAGTGACGTTCTAGAAGTGAAGGAATGGTTTGTTGAAGAAGACGAAGGAGCTTGCGATTTTGTGCGATGCTGAGGTTGGAGTTATGATCTTTTCCAGCACTAACTCTATGATTTCTCCGGTACCAGGTACTCGCGATCCTCGCTCTAATAAGCTCTTATATTAGATAGATCTTTTCTTTTTTGTGACTTCTCCGTCGATCTTTTCGTTTTTTTCTCGCTTTCTCTTTAACGTTGATTGCTCTATACGTTTGTTTCTCTTTCACAATGACTGCATTGCTGATTTGTTGCTTATGAGAATGGCAGTTTTGAATATGAAGATTGACATATATAATGCTAAGTCAACTAACTGTCTAACTGTAATTATTTAGATTTTCTTTATTTAAAAAATAAATGTATTCTCGTTGCTGTGTGAATGAATGCTTTTGTTGTGTTTGATAAAATGACAGGGTTCAATTATAGCTATTACTATGATTGTTATTATACTGAGCCAGAACCTTTTTTCAATTTATATCATAATTTCATGCTAGTTTGAGGGATTGTAGTTTACTCAGCTGCCAGCTCAGTCAGTTAGAATTAGAAGTAGTTAGAAGTTGTTTAGTTAGTTAGTTATACTAGATGAATAGTTAGACTTAGCTAAGTATGTTCCAGGAATAAGCTTGGTCTGCAAACCAGCTTCAGCCTCCTTTCTGTGTACACAAGAGTAGAGAATTTTAGTTCAGATTGTAATCATACTTTATCCTTCTCTGTTCCATATAATACTTATTCTATTATTTGTTTTTCATCATTGACAATATAGCTTGTTATATTACCGATACAGAGATGGCGAGAGTACGCATCAAGAGGACTATCGGGGTAAACATCATTTGGTTGCAACCAACGAAATAAAATTCTGCTTGGATGCTTCCCCAAAACAAAAGCTTATTTCTAAGGAGTTCAAGAGAGGTACATTTTCTCCTTGCAGATGGGATGCAAATCAGGTATGCTTTACTCCATATTTCACATACAAGATTTGCATGTGGCCCTTAATCTCTAGAAATAAGTATAGAAGCCTGCATTGGCCCAATTTGTATTTTGTTGATTGATATATATAGATTCTATTGAAAGTTGGATACCACCTTTATAAGTCTTTACAGTGCCTCTTTGTTATTCATAATCCAAATTGGTCGTTCATGCAGATGGTATTAGTCCTGGTGGGATTCGCTCTTGGATTAAGAGGTGAATTGCCAACCAACACTTTAGATGAATCTCAATAATCAATATATCATTCAAGCATTTAATAGAGTCTTAATTCCTTACTTTATATACGTGTTTAGGTGAACTGTATGTTGTTTTCTTTAATTTAAGTGAACAAAAGACAGTGATAAGTACAAAGACATCGTCTCTGGCTGAAGTATCTTTTTCTGATAAATTGAACCAATTCAGAACTTGATTTGCAGAGAGCAAAGCAAGGATTTACTAGAAGATTATGGGATTGATGAAGAGTGAGGGTCTGTTGGCCAGAATTGGTCTATCACGTAAGTTTTCCAATTTCCCACTAAGTTTATTGGGTTGTAACTATTAGAAGAAGACTTATTTTTATTGATTTTATCACATAACCACATCCTCCATTGCATATACACAACTACTTGTTTAAATTAAAGTAATTGAGCCTCGATCACTAATTTAATTTCTTATTTTGAGACACCGAGGATAGCAAAGATGTAAGTGAACTCTTGTTTCAATATACTAGTTGCTAATTTTTAGAAAGCATGTTAGTATGTTAGTGATAGTAATTTACTCTATACTAATGAAATTGCCAAAAATATTGTTTCTAGTTTATCAGTTGACTAACATTATTCCTGTTTCCTGGTGCAGACATCAGACTTGCAATTTGAGTTTCTCACTAGCTACCTCGCAGAGCTCAGTTTGTTGGATTATAATTGTGTAAAATTCTTGCCTTCTTTGGTGGCAGCATCTGTTGTATTTCTAGCAAGATTTATGCCAAGTCCAAAGACACATCCTTGGGTAATGTTTCATTCTTCTAAATCACAGATTCAATATCCAAGTTGGATTCAATTACTAAATTAAACGTTTTGTTTACAGAATGCAGCACTTTATCAACTCACTAGATATAAACCTGCCGAATTGAAGGAATGTGCTCAAAATATACATGATCTGTACCTCAGCAGGAGAGGTGGCTCTTTGCAAGCTGTGAGGGAGAAATACAAACAACATAAGGTAGTTGTTTTCCACTAATTAGGAACCTGAATTTATATCGCCACATGAATAGATCTGTTTGAATTGTACTTGACACTGTTAGTTTGTGAAAATATCCTTAGTTATTTATTTCTGGTAACTTCAATAGATGGTTATAGTACATTTTTTTTTATCTGTGTATGAGTTATGACCGTGATGCATCTCCATCAGGTTTATGATTATCTGATTGATACTGCTGCTCGTGATCAAACAAGAGAGCGCACCAATGAGTTCTTGGAAAGTGTTAAAAGCCATGACCTAGCAAAAGCTGAGATTCTCAACATAATAAACATCAGGCCCACCAACATAGTCGAAATTCCATCACTAGAAGAGTTAGAAGAGTTAGGAAGTAGGTCTTCTGGAGCGAGCAACAAAGAAGCATGATCTTGCATGATAAATATTTTATGTATTAAGGATATATATATAGATAGTAAGACGAATTATTGAAAAATGTTATCTTTGATACTTTGTTTTTGGATTATGACTCTTGATTTTCGGAGATTATGTATGAATTAAAAATCTTGTTATAATGTTTGATTTAAGGTTGTGCCTTTTGATTATTAATAGATTTTAAAGTTTGAATTCCAAAAATGTCACTTCAAATAGGTAGTTTCAATTTCATTTTAAAGAGTATAAAATTGCCATCAAACTTAGGTAAAAACAATGATTAAAAATCGCCATTTTAAACGAAAACGGTGCCATTATATTCTGGTAAAAATGACGGTTATAAACTGCCATTTTAAACGAAAAGGATGCCATTAAACCCAGGTAAAAACAGCGGTTAGAAACTGCCATTTTAAACTAGGAGGATGCCATTAAACACAGGTAAAAACGGTGGTTAGAAACCTCCATTTTAAACGAGAAGAATGCCATTAAATCCTGGTAAAAATGGCGGTTACAAACCGCCATTTTAAACAATAACAAAACCGCCGTTTTATTTTGTTAAAACGGCGGTTAAAACCGCCATTTTAACCATCAAAAAACTGCCGTATTATCCATTGGTTATTACGGCGGTTTTCAGAAAACCGCCGTAATAACCAGAATGGCGCCCAGAATACTGGCGTTTCTTGGAGGCGCCGTTTTTGGTAATAATGGCGGTTGTAACCGCCGTAATTTCCATAAAAAACCGCCATTTTAACCCTTTTTTTGTAGTGATATGTCAGTGCCACTATCGTGTCGCCATTGGGTGGGAGAGAGAGAGAGAGAGAGAGAAGCACTGCTGTAACAGGAGGGGAGCCTGGCTGCCCTCATCATTGCCAGCTCCGTCGATGTCATCATCATTAGAGCTGCGCGAAGCCGTCTTCACCATTGATGTTTCTCCTCGTTGTTTGTGGGTTGTCACCTCTTCTACTTCTGCTATCACACCGTCATCTGTCCCTCTGGATATCGCTGCTTTTAAATCATGCCCTATCACTTGTTCTCTGCCTCCTCGTTGTGGCCCAACCTCTAATTAGATAACTCAAGTGTCTCTTGTTCTATGATTTTAATTGATTTGATTTTTGTTTTGATTTGAATATTGATTTGATATATTGCTGCCTGTTTTGGTCTCTAGTTCTCTGGTTGAAAGTGAATGTTCTATTTTGATCACTGGTTCAATTCTCTTGATGGAAATTAATTTTCTATTTTGATTACTGCTTTGTTTTGGTCATTGATTCAAAATAGAAAAATATTAATTCTATTTTGGTTGAAGCTATTCAATGCAAATAAAATTAATTTTGTTGTTAACTTTTGAATGTCATAGACCAAAAAATTTTTTTGATTCACTAAGTATATAATTGTTACTTTTTTGATGAGCTTGTTAAGGTTACCATCTCTTTAAAACCAAAGTATTGCAATCAAATAGTCTCAAAATTAAAAGATTGATAGCAGAAAATATTTGTATATATCCTTTAATTTGTATGATATATACATAAAATGACTAATAATAAGATAAAGACTTATAATGCGCCGTAACTAAAAGAAATTGGAATCGAATATTTGAAGTTAATGGTTATGGTTCGAGGATATATGGTAGTGGGTAGTTGAATATTTAAAATATTAATTTTTGAATATTTGAAGGATTTAGTTATGTTTAAATCTTTTTTTGTTTTCTATGAAGGTTGAGGCGAATTTGCATAAGATTTTTTATGATTAATAGTGTTAGTTTTCCATAATTTATATTCACATGATAAAATGATTGTTCATAAGATTATTATTTTTTACTGTTTAGGCCATGACAAATCAAATGAACAGATAGGGTTGACTATAGAAAATCATCAGAAAGTTAATTTTCTTAAAAAACCAATAGTTATATCTACAGATGTTATTGTTCCCTGTGTGTTCTTATTTCGCTTGATATTTTTTTATGTTTGGACCAGCAATATGATGATTTGAATTGTAGATACATTAAGCAAGTTTGACAATGCTCTTATTTGAGCAAGTTTTGTCTTTATCTTATTATGCAGAAAGTTGAGACGGTGGTTAAAACAATTGTGTGATAAAAAATTCTCTAACTCATCAAGCTTGTATATTGCGAGTTGATTTGGAGAAAGTTCTTCAGGATAATGCTTCATTGTTTTTTAAAATTAGTAGGCATTTATTTTTTCCAATGCTCTTATTGACAAAGAATCCAAGTTGTACTGTTAATAATTTGTACACATTTGATATTGTAGGTAGAGAAGATAAGCTGAACTTGGATAACAAGGCGGTGGTGAACAATTTTTAAGTAGAACTTATCCAGCAGGTTGGTTATCTTTATAATACTATTTTAGTATTTGTCATTTGTTGTGCCATAAAATGATTGTTCTATTGAAAAAGTGAAAAAATGTTTGTATATATATATATATAATGTATATAGAGTGTGTACTTATTGAATTCCAAAAGTAATTACTAAAGGAAGTATCTTTTTTCCTTTTGGAAAAAGAAAATTAAAGTATTATAAATTCTTCTTTTATTATGCAGGTTGATGTAACTGTTTAATTTTAGTCTCTCTTATTTTATCTTTTTTTTTGTGTTTTTTAATGGAACTTGTTATTTAAGTTATATAATGATTGAGAAATAAGTGACGAAATGGTTGTTTTTTATGGAATCGTAGACGGTAAAAATATCAAAGTTTTAGGAAAGATTTTGTCAAAAATTTGAATAAAAGTGAATGGAAAAAATTATAATTAGTGTTATATCTTGTTTCTAATTTTTGTTTTGTTTTTTTTTTTATTTATAGGAGTGCTAAAATGGTGACAACATACTACCTAATAAATGACTCAAAAATATTTTAATTCATAGAGACACTAATCTATATATTAAACTTTTAACTTTTGGTTGAACTTGTGAAAAAAATATAACTCGTAGAATTAATCAATGTAGACACTAATGTTATTTTGTTTTAAAACAATTTTAACTAAATGAAGTATGTTCGAATTATTTATGTTATTATATATATTATATAAATATTGGCTTGTCCAGTAAATTAGTTAATATACCAATTAATTAAAAAATTTGTTACAAAATAAATATTGTCCTTTTGTAACTAAAAAAAAGTTTACAATTATTAATCAAAATGCATAAGACAAAACAATTAATGCAAATTAAAATAAAATCTGTTAGAATATATTATGATCAATTAGCATTTATTACAATTATTTAGCATATTTAAATATTTATTATAAGATATTTATAATATTCTATAATAAATATTCAGATATGCTAAATAATTCTTAAGAATGCTAATTAATCATAATATATTCTAACAAAATCAATTTATTTATTCCAATTAAATCAAATACTTAATATAACTTATAATATGGTGATAGTAAAAGATTGCGACAAAAGACAATCGCACTGAAACATTAGACGAAAAGAATAAGTTGGAGTAAGATAATATAATAGAATGAGTATATAAAAAAAATACTGTAAAAAATTATAAATTCTATCTTAAAATGATCAACTTTGATGAAAAACGAAGAATACATCCTTATTCTATGAAGTAGTCAAGGAAGAATAATAAATTAAAAAATAAGTTGACTCTCAGATCTAGACTCGCAAATCACAAAAAAACACTATATATAGCATTTATTAGAACAAAAATAATTATACAAATTAGTTATTATTAATTAAGTTAATTTTTTATTATTTACGTTATACATCATATATTTGCCGTAATTGAATAAGCCATTATCATATCATATACATTTTTATCATGATTAGAATCATAGATTTCTATTTTTATTTTTTAAGGTAGATATCAATATCAATTTGTCAAAAATTATGATTAATTTAAAATTATATTACAATAATTGAAAATTAAAATGACTGACAATTAAAATAATCATGTATTAAATGCTATTGATGTATAATTATAAAAAAATTATTAACAATTAAAATAATTATGTATTAAATGCTAATTTAACGTATAATAATTGATAATTAATATAATTATGTAGAATTTATTCTATAAAATAATCAAGAAAAAATAATAAATTAAAAAAATGAGTTGAATCTCAGATCTACACTCACGAACCACAAAAAACACTATATATAACATTTATTAGAACAAAAATAATTATATAAATTAATTATTATTAATTAAGTTAATTTTTTATTATTTACGTTATACATCATATATTTGTCGTAATTGAATAAGTCATTATCATATCATATACATTTTTATCATAATTAGAATTATAGATTTTTGTTTTTATTTTTTAAGGTAGATATCAATATCAACTTGTTGAAAATTACAATTAATTTAAAATTATATTACAATGATTGAAAATTAAATTGATTGACAATTAAAATAATTATGTATTAAATACCGTTGATGTATAATTATAAAAAAATTATTAATAATTAATATAATTATGTATTAAATATTAATTTAACGTATAATAATTGACAATTAATATAATTATGTAGAAAATAAAATATAGCAACTAATTTGTTAACTAATTAATTGAAGTTAGGTAGACAATGCTTGGCAAATATTTTAGCATTTAATTATTGATATCTGTTATTATTATTATTATTATTATTATTATTATTATTATTATTATTATTATTATTATTATTAATAATTGATATCAATATAAATGGGTCATTATTAACGCAACAATTTCTCATTAATAAAATAATTGCATGATGAATGAGAATTAAAATTATATCAATATAATTAAAATGATTAAAAATATTTTCGATTGATAATTAGTTTATAATGCATTAAATATTTATTTTATATAATTATAATAAAGATATTTTTCTAAATTAGTATAATCATACAGTATTTATTAAATACTAATTGTAATATAATTATAATATTATAATATAATTATAATAAAGATATTTTTCTAAAATAAATTTAGAAGAGAGAATAGTGCTTTCATTTTGGAGGAAAAATAAATTCATAAAGAATTGACACCTCACTCTCATTAATTGATAATGCATTAAATATTAATTTTATATAATTATAATAAAAATATTTTTCTAAATTAGTATATGTATTATTCATTAAATACTAATTGTAATATAATTATAATAATGATATTTTTCTAAAATAAATTTAGAAAAAAAATAGTGCTTTCATTTTAGAGAAAAAATAAATTTATGAAAAATTGACATCTCGCTTTCAGTAGTCGAAAAAAACTCCAATTTTAGTATACTAAATAAAAGTAGACTTCTTTTAAGAAAAAAAAAATGACTAGTCACATCCGAATTAATTATTTTCCCTACCAGTTGGCAGATGACACTATAAATAAGAATGAGTTTGGTTATTAATCTTTCAAGAAAACAAAAAAGAAAAAAAATTCATATAATGCCTTCCAATGCTTTTCTAAAAGCTCTCTTCTACATCCTTTTCGTGACAGTGCTCTTGGCTTCAGGTAATAGAAGATATTATAAAAATTATACCATACAATAATTTTTTTATATTAATATAATTTATTTTTCTTACAAAAGGCTCTCCGAGAAGGAAGCTAAATACCTTTTGTTAAAAATTTAATATTATTTATTCAAAAAAATTATATATTATTTATTTCCAAAATTTAAAAAATATTGTTACGGATGATAAATTGATAATAAGCCGCCGTTGAATTCTTGAATATTAATTTGTTACCAATATATTTTTTACTGAAAAAAAAAATGAAACAAACATGCACTATAAAAGCGAAAGTAAACTTCTTCTTGATATTAATTTAGTTTAACAAATTTACAAAAATTGAATTAAATTTTCTCAAGTAAAATAGATATTATTTTTGCACATACAAATCCTAATGACAAGAAGATATTATTATTGCAGAAGGAACAATGAACACAGTGGCAATACAAATACATACAGTGTGCTTTGTTGATGGAGTCAAGTATTGTCCAAATAATATAATCCGTTGCCGAGTTTTCTGTCACACTAAGGGTTTTGAATTGGGAGGCCATTGTACAACAAAAGGTTGTTGCTGTGATATGATCCCTCCTGCATCCAAGCCTCCACTTACATAGTTACATACACTATATTTATATGTTTTTTTTTTTTATTTTTTTTGATACATAAATATAAATAAAGAGGATGTACTCAAAGTCCAAAATAATAATTGCAGAAGATCTTAGTCTAGTGGGAACTATCTTTGTCTTATAATAAATGTATCCGAATTCAAAACTTGGTTTAGGTTGGGGCTGTATTATTATTATTATTATTATTATTATTATTATTATTATTATTATTATTATTATTATTATTATTATTATTATTATTATTATTATTTTTTTAATTGAGTTCTTATATTATTTTAAATTTTGTAATTAAGTCTTTTTTGTATCAAAAGTATTAAAATTAACAAAATATTCATCTCAAATAATATTTGTTCAAAGATTTAATTAAGTTCTTAATTATAGGTATTTTTTAATTTGTAGATAAATATTTTATTAATTTTAATATTTTTTGTACTGATAAGGACTTAATTATAAAATTAAAAGCAGTGTAAAGACCTAATAAAAAAAATATAAAAATTTAATTATAAATTTAGTAAAATTAATTCTGTTAGTTAGATAACTATTAGGAATCTAACCAACAACAAACTAACGAGCCTTTTTAAACTACACTCCATTCTAAAAAATTAATAATATATTGGATCTCAATTTTGGTATTATCGCACTCAAATTTTTAACATATATTCAGCCAAAAATACTACAAGTTAGTAGAGTCTTCTAATCATAAGTTAAACACCGTGTTTAAAAGAACTACTTGTTTCTTTTTGAAAATCTATCGCAATTGGTAAAAATTTAACACACTTCCTGAAAATCTGAAATAATATTGTCTAAATTTTGTCTGAAATAAAATGCGAGTTTATAATTTGGTCGAAATATATTTTTATTTTGTCGGAAAATCTATTTGAAATAGACTAGTTTTTTTTATAGTGACATCAATGTCCAACTTTTTGGCGAATAACTCCTCTCAACCTAACCCTTCGATTTTTCTAAGTTTATGCAAAACTATATACAGAAATCAAGTTATAATTTCTTTTAAAAAATGAAATATCCTTTTTGAAAGAAAAAAATAATTTACAGGATAAAAATACAGATATATACATTTCTAGATTAATAAAAAAGAAAAAAATAGGGGGAAAATTTAAAGTTGTTCAAATTAAAGCATACATGAGTATTAAATGTTCAGGTTACTTATTGGCTAGGATTACGAAAAGAATTTAATTTTGATGTTAGTATAAATACAAGTGTATAATTATATCCATCTTTTTAGATAATTATTTAAGCAGTTAAAATAAAAAATAATTATTTTTATTAATATAATATTATATAATTAGATGCATATATAAACTATTTTAAAGTGATAATGTATCAAAATTAAATTTGTATAAAAATGTGATCGTTATGAATTTGAAGAAATACATCTTTCAACAATAAATGCAGGATGATATAAGAGTTAATTAATTGACTCATTTATTATAAAAAATATTAGATGGTCTAGGAGTGTATATGGTTCTAGTAAAACTAAGTTTGTTTTAACTCATTTATTTTTTAGATTCTAATTCAATTCTAAATTCAAATAAGGTTTAATTATTCTGTTGGTCCCTATAGTTTCGTGAAATTTTCAATTAGGTCCCTATACTTTTTTTTCCTTTTAATTGGGTCATTGCACCTATTTTTTTTCAATTAAATCCCTACCGTGACCAAACAGTTAGATTTAACGGAATATTCCGTTCCTAAATTAAAGATTCTCTAACTTTTTATGAAATCCCTAATTCTCTTTCACTCATATTTTCTAAAATACAAATTTACCCTCCCACACTTAGAAGGAAACTGTTCATTCTCTTCTCCAAAACTTAGAGAAAAAACTCATTCACATTCGTTGGTTGCCCACTCCCTCAGCTGCACAAATCAACTCCACTAGAATATTGCTGGAGGGTTTCACGTCTCCGGTATCACTACCGTCGTCGTAGGCGTTGGTGCTGCCTTTAGGTAAGACAACGCTCAACCTTTCAGTCGTTGAAGGGTTTTTCTTTTTTTCTCCTGGAAAAATTTGTCACATTGTTTATTAGAGCTTCCTTTTGTTTCTGAAAATGTTTGAAGAGGGATTTATAGTTTTTTTTGTTATGCAGTTATGGGTGATTCGGATTTCACTATCGAAATCCACCATGGTGGCAAATTTGTTGACAGTGGACAACGATTAGAGTATTTAGGAGGAATGGTTGTGGAGGATTTACATTTTGAGATTGATGAATGGTCATTGCAAGAGATTGTCAGTCAGCTAAAGTAACTAGGGTATAAGGGTTTCGCCAGGGTATGGTACAAGGAACTTGGGATGGATTTGAAGTCAAGTCTTAGAAAGATGAAGTCCGATGGAGATGCAATGAGAATAGCTAGGTCACTGGTGTCAAGTTCCTGCAAACATTGCGAGGTATATGTTGTCGATGGAGCCAGAGAAAGTAACGGGATTGAAATCACTTCAAGTGATGCTGATTATGTGCCAGAGGAAGGTGAAGACAGTGGTTCTGGGTTGATAGAGGTTGAAGTGGATGCTGAGTCAGAGCCTTCTACTGAAGAAGAGGTATTTGATGATAGTGCTGATGATGGTGACCATGAGGATCACTTTGAGTTTGAGGTGGAGGATAATGATCCACAATCAAATACATTTGGGGGATTTACTGGCCCACTAAATAATGAGGGACTGCAGTAGCTGGAAGAGCTGAAGGTGATGAAGGTTTAAGGGAGGGTGATGAGCAAGTTGGGGACATATTTGATGGATATGAGACTGATGACATAGACAGTTATGAGGGAGACTCTGATGATATGATAAAAAAGAGGAGGTTTCCTAAATACAATGAGGCAGAGATGAACAGAGAGTATGAATTTCAGGTGGGTTTGGAATTTAAATCACTTAGTCAATTCAAAGAGGCTGTTAAGGAGCATGTCCTATTGAATGGTAGGGACATTAGGCTTCGAAAAAATGATAAGGTGAGGTGTAGAGTTGTTTGCAAAGGAAGAAAGGAAAAGTGCAAGTGGGTTTGTTTTGCGAGCAAGGTTGGGGGTTCTGACTGTTTCAGGATCAAGACTTTGAATGGAAAGCATACATGTGGAAGGAACTATAGCGGAAGACTTGCATCAAGTAGTTGGATCTCAAAGAAGATTGCCAACAACATCAGTAGAGGGGAGGAGATGAAGCTTACGACAGTTATTCAGACTATCCAAGACAAATACATGGCCAATATCAGTGTTGGTAAGGCTTACTGGGCAAGGAGGAAGGCAAGAGAAGAGGTACATGGGCGGGCAATCCAACAGTATGCTGAGCTAAGGGATTACTGTGCAGAGATACTTAGGGCAAATCCAGGATCTAGTCTGAGCATATTGGTTGATAGGCCTTCTCTTACGCACCAACCCCGATTTATGAGAATGTACATGTGCGTTGATACAGTCAAGAAAGGCTTTTTGGCGGGTTGTAGACCTATTATTGGCGTGGATGGTTGTCACTTGAAGGGCGACCATGGACAGCAGCTGTTACATGGGTATATTATCTACTGCACTGAAACTATAAATCAGGGGCTAATGCAAGTCTTTCAAGAGGCATTGCCAACACTGGAGCATAGGCTTTGTTTGAGGCATTTATATGCCAACTGTAAAAAAGCATAGGGGGGTGGTACTGTACTAAGGGACCTCATTCTATCTATTGCCAAAGCTACCTATGTGGAAGAATGGAAAAGAAGGATGAATCAACTAAAGGAGATCAACAGAGACTGTTATGAGAAGTTGTTTGCTTTGGATCCAAAAATGTGGACAAAGAGTCACTTCACATTTCTGGCCAAGAGTGACATGCTGATGAACAACATCTCGGAGGCATTCAATGGAAGAATCCTAGAGGCAAGAGACAAGCCAATTCTGACTATGTTTGAATGGATTAGGTGCTACTTGATGACAAGGTTTGCAGAGAAAAAGAGAAGGCAGATAGGTATGAGGGCTCTGTTTTGCCAAAACCCAAGAAACGGCTAGATATCATCGCGGTTAGAGCTATGGAATGGCAAGCTAAATGGGCAGGAGACCTGAAGTTTGAAGTCCACCATAAGAACAGGATGATCATGGAAAGGTTTGTGGTCGATTTGATGGCTGGAAAGTGTAGTTGTAGGTTCTGGGGCTTGTGTGCTATGCCCTGTCCACATGCTTGCTGTGCTATCTTTGAGAAGGGTGACAACTGTAAGGCCCACATCGGTTGGAGAGGGGAACGAAGCATGCCTTATAAGGGTGTGGATACCTCTCCCTAGCATGACGCGTTTTGATGAGTGAGTGTGGGGGGCTTCGGCTAGCATCCCTATCGTCAAAGGCAAAACCGTGAGGCCTTGTGTGCCAAAGCGGACAATATCGTGCTAGCGGGTGGTCTGGGCTGTTACAGATGGTATCAGAGCCAGAACCCGGATCGATGTGCCAGCGAGGGCGCTGGACTCCCTTAGGGGGGTGGATTGTAAGGCCCACATCGGTTGGAGAGGGGAACGAAGCATGCCTTATAAGGGTGTGGATACCTCTCCCTAGCATGACGCGTTTTGACGAGTGAGTGTGGGGGGCTTCGGCTAGCATCCCTATCGTCAAATGCAAAACCGTGAGGCCTTGTGTGCCAAAGCGGACAATATCGTGCTAGCGGGTGGTCTGGGCTGTTACAACAACCTAGAAGATTATTGTAGTAACTATTACAGCAAGGCAGCATACCTTGCTACATATGGGCAGTCAATATCACCAATCAATGGAAAAAATATGTGGCCAAAGATACAATGTGATACCATCATCCCTCCAATTTTAGAGTTAAACCAGGAAAGCCAAGGATGGTTAGGATAAGAGAACCCGATAAAAATAGAACACAAACCAAATATAGAAGAACTGGAACTTCTGTTACCTACAGTAATTGTGGCCAATACAGACACAATAGGAGACTCTGTCCAAACCCTATAGTGGCAGGTATTGGTTGCCAAGTTATTTTGTTCATATGTTGAGGAACTATTATCAACTGCTATTTCATTTTGTAGCTTCTGAAGGCACACAAGGATCTGATGCTGCAACTAGAACTGGAGGAGTTGATGCTGCTACTGCTAATGAACCTGGTGCTGCTGTTGAAGCAAATGGATCTGCAGCTGCTCCTACTGCTAGATCCAGGATGTCTAGAGGGAGAGGCAGAGAAAGAGCAGCAGTAGGGATGGGCAGAGGAAGGGATAGAGGGAGGGCTACATCCATGACTGCACCAGCATCAAAGCCTTCAAACACCCCTGCACCACCATCACAACCTCCACACACCCCTGTACTACCATCACAGCCTTTACAAACCCCTGCACCACCATCACAGCCTCCACACACACCCCTGCACCATCATCACAGCCGGCCACCTTACCTACACCAGCATCACTGCCCACCACCTTGTCTACACCAGCATCACTGCCCACTACACCAGCATCTCAACCTTTACCCAAGACCAAAATCTTTGGTGTAAGAAGAAGTGGAAGACTCAAGATTGGAGTTAGGAAGACAACAAATCAGCCACCTGAACATGTTGACCTCACACTTGATTGAGGCTGAAGAGAGTTTAGGGTTTTTTTTATATCTATTGTGTTATGTAGGATATTTAGTGCTCACCTGTGACTCTGCTTTCTTTATGGTTCGGACCACTGTTATTATGTGTTGTAGACCACTTTTGTTATGTGGGTGAAAAACTGTTATGAGTGGGTGTCACATTTATTTTGTAGCTATCTAGGTATCCTACATTATATAATGTAAAAAATAATAGTATCTATTATAATTCAATGCATCTTTTGTTTTACCTACTTTGTTCTCAGTATCATACTTCTATGCATATTAAATAGCAAAGGAACAACTTTCATATAGAGAAATTAAACAACATTTCATATATCTTCATTGCACTCAATATAAACAGTACACTATTGTCTTATATAGACTATTACATTATCATAACAGCCATGCTTTCTACATCTTTACATATAACACTGCAACAATCAAAACACCTAATATGAAAACCAGCATAATTAGCATCTTGTATTGCTTTTGCATACTATCTTCCATTTTAGCAAATTGCTCTTCCACTGAACTCAGCTCAGCACATAACCTTTCTACACAGGCATCTATTTCTCTAACTTCTGCAATTAATCTCTCTAGATCCACACTTAATCTGTCTATCTTCCTTTCTTGTGCCTCCAATTCTCTAACCCTTCCAAGTACTTGTTGTGAACTGTTTACTCCATCTTCTCCAGATAACTTTTCTTTCCCATCAACCCACTCAAAAAATTTGCATCTTCTATTAGGACAAGAAATGAATCTTCTGTTTGAATTTTTTGATGTACTTGAACTACAAAGAATCAGAATGTTTCCACAAAAGCAACGAACCCTCCTTTCCTTTTGCTTCAACCATCCACTCTTCTCATCTTCTTCATCATCAATCCACTCGAAGAACTTGCATTTTGGCATTCTCCCACAACCAACATACCTTCTTCCATGGCTTGCTACTGCCGAAGAAGACATCACAGCAACTGGCTCACCACAAAAACAAAGATGTCTCTTCTTGACGAGGGTTCTAAAACTACAGACTCCTGAAGATAACTGACTCTGATCCATGAGTATTGACATAGTGAGGGTAAGGGAGGCAAACGGAGGAAGAGAAGTTTGAGGAAGAGGCGAAGAAAGAAGAGAGTTAGAACTCAGAACCCTATTGAGTCTCGTTGATTTGTTAGGGGTAGACGAGGGTTATAATGGTCAAATTATCCATTCTTAACGTTTTTTGTAACGTTTATTGTCAATAGGGACCTAATTGAAAAAAAATAGGTGCAGAACCCAATTAAAAGGAAAAAAGTATATGGACCTAATTGAAAATTTCGCAAAACTATAGGGACCAATAGAGTAATTAAACCTTCAAATAAAAAAGAAAAAAATAAAAACAAAATTTTTAAGTTGTTCAAATTAAAGCATACATGAGTATTAAATGTTCAAGTTACTTATTGGCTAGGATTACGAAAAAATTTAATTTTGATGCTAGTATAAATATAGGTATATAATTACATCTGTTCTTTTAGATAATTATTTATGCAGTTAAAATAAAAAATAATTATTTTTATTAATATAATATTACGTAATTAGATGCATGTATAAAACTATTTTAAAATGATAATGTATCAAAATTTAATTCTTATGAAAATGTGATTGTTCTCGATTTGAAGAAATACATCTTTCAACAATAAATGCAGGATGATATAAGAGTTAATTAATTGACTCATTTATTATAAAAAAAAATATTAGGTGGTCTAGGGGTGTATATGGTCGGGTAAAATTAGGTTTGTCTTAACTCATTTATTTTTTAGATTCTAATTCGTCTCTAAATTCAAAGAAATCTAAATATTTTCGGGCCACAATTATATCGAGTCTAAATTGAGTGAAAATCGGACTTTTAAAGCTTTAACAATAATTAATAAAAAAATTTATTTATGATGTACTTATTTATAAAGAAACAACTTGTTATCGAAAAGTTGATTCCATATTTGAATTTGAATTTGTCCATAAATTCAAATTTGATGCTTTTTTGATCTATTTTCTAACTCAACAAGTATAATTAAAAATGAAATAATAAACTTATAATTAATATAACATAATATTAAAATTAATTTAAAATATATATACATTTTTTAGTTTTCTTAAGGTGCACATATGTTAGGTGAAGTTGGATTCGTCTTAATCCAAACTCGACTCTAAATAACGATAAAATTTATTTTTAAGATCCTTATCTAATCTTAGACTCAATAAAATCACATTAAATTAATCCTTAAAATATTTGAATTTGGATCGGATCTTTGGATGAACCCGCTATATACATTCCTAAAGTGGCCAACAAATTTTTAAATTAAGTCTGATCAAATTACACTTACCATATATATGTGTTCTTTATTTTTTATGAAATCTTTATTTACACTTTTTTTACGGTTTCCGATATTTTTTCCACCAATCTCCTTCTTTTGCCAAATCTTCCCTTTTTCATTTCTTTTCTTTTCATTATTATCTTTTTCTCTCTCCCTAAAAAAGAACAATAATAAAAAAAAGAAAAATAAAATTAATAATATAGCAATATTTAAATTTTTATCGTGAACAAAGTATTTAATTAAATAAAAGATAGATATGTAAACTAATATATTATATATATATATATATATATATATATATATTATGTCATAGATAAAAATTTTATGTGTTACAGTTAAAAAATTTTGATGTTATTTTTATTTTTGATAATTTTTAATTAGTTAAGTAATATTATTTAATTTATTTTAGTTAAATTAAATAATTAATATAATTAATTAGTTATAGTTAATATGGTCAATTGGAATATTAAATAATTTGATATTTATATCAATTAAATCAAATAACTGATTAATTATGACGCACTTAAAAATTATTAATCAAAATACATAAGACAAAATAATTAATGCAAATTAAAATAAAATCTGTTAGAATATATTATGATTAATTAGTATTCTCATTAGAATTATTTAGTATATCTGAATATTTATTATAAGATATTATGTCTTTATTTTTTAACAAAGATGTAATATTCAATAATAAATATTTAAATATACTAAATAATTCTAATAATTGATCATAATATATTCTAACAAAATCAATTCATTTATTCTAGTTAAATTAAATATTTAATATGATTTATTAGTTATAATTAATATAGTCAAATAAAATATTAAATAATTTTATATTTATCTCAATCAAATTAAATAAATAATTATTTAATTAACACATTTAAATTAATCAAATAAATAAATTAAAAAATATTTTTAAAAATATGTCACATCAGCTATGTTTTAAATAAATCTAATCTAATTTTAATAATATATAATAGATTAAAAAGAGAAATCCGTATATCTTGTCCAATGAAATTTATTTATTTTTTTAAATGTGAGAATTTTTTAACTTCAATTTAATTACCAAAGAGAAAGGTCAAAAGAATACTAAAAAAATAAATAAATAAACAAATTTGTTGAAAATTTAAGGGTAAATGTTTGAATTACTAGTTGGCTATTATGAAAACCATGACCCTCCGATTTTTAAAATACAATTCTTCGTTGTTTCTTTTACTTGTTTTTATTTCTTATAGTATTTTCTAACTCCACAAGTTAAAGGTTAATTTATCGTAAGTTTATGTCTTATTTAAAAATTTATTATTGACTAATAGATTGATATATATATAAAATAGAATTCAAACTTCTAATAATACTTACTTAAACAATAAATAAATTAACCATTTGACCAACCTAAATTAATTATTTCTTTTATCAACAATAGAAAATGTTGAAAAGCCTAATCCAGTAATAAGTTTCTAATTAAAAAAAAAAAGATCTAATTCGAATTTTTTTATATAAAAGTTTTGATATCATAAATTGAATTAGCTAGTTTTCCTAAAAATTTTAATTATTAGTTAGGTATAAATGATTACATATATATCACAATTAACTATTTAATAGTTGAATCTTTATGTTGGTCAATTTAGTTTCCAAAATATTATTTAATCATTTAATAAGTAAATTAGAGGGACCAATAATTGAAGACCATACCAAGGCCAAATCTTTTGTCATTACAATTATAATATTACATTAGATTAAATTAGTTTTACAAGACACTATAAATAATCTAAGTATTGTGGTTGATTATTCAAATACACACACATTGAAGAAAACAAGAGAACATACATATAGGAATGGGGCGGGTAGAGGCGGGTTTTTGCTCTACCCGACCCCATTCTGTCCTACAAAAAACTCGCATGAAATCCGTCCCGTTCTACTTGCGGGTAGTAAAATGTTAAACCCTAACTCGCTCCTGTGGGTACCCGCCCCGCTCCTACCCGCCCCTATAATTATTAAATCCAACAAATAAAATAAAATTTTAAAAATTATATAACTACCATTTACATACATAACATAAATTAAAGTAAAAATTTATATATGATATAATATTATTAATTATTTTACTAATTATTTTATATATATTACATATTATATATATATATATATATACCGGGGCGGGTAGGGGCGGGTTTAACCTAAACCCGTCCCGCCTAAGAACCCGCCCCGTTAAAACCCGCCCCGGTGCGGAGGCGAGTAATTACCCGCCCCGAGCGGGTAGAGGTGGGGTGGGTACCCGCGGGTTCGGGTAGTGTTGCCACCCCTACATACATAACGTGATTATTATAGATTGACTATCAACACATTTTCAAAGCTGTTCTTCTGCATTCTTTTCATGAATGTGCTTTTGACTTCAGGTAACTTCAAAATTGTTTCATAGCTTAAACAAATTATGTAAATTCTGGTTAAATTAGTAGATAATTAATTAATAAATTAGTTTTTAATAAAAAATAGAAATGCGAATATTATATCAAATTAGGAAAGAACTTATCGAAACGAGAATTTTGACTCTAATTTAAAAAAAAATCGGTCTAAAATTGGACCGAACGGACCGAACTGGTTGAATCAGACCCGAACCGGATTGTCGGTCCAACCGGACCAACACATTAAATGAGCCCGAAAGCACTTTCTTCCTCATTTTCACCTATGAACAGCGTGAAAACTCCAGGGAGAACGAAAGCTCCCGAAACCCTTACGGTAACTTTCTAACTCCCAAAACTTCTCCGTCCGAGCTCCGATCGCCGTACCGTTTACAGTCACGCGTCCACCACGTCGAGCTCTACGTTTCTACCAGAACAATTTCATAGGTAACTTGTTATTTTACCTCAGCCTCTTCTTTCCCCCAATTTTCGAAATTTGAGAAGGAATGTTAAATTTCTTTGATTTTTGATGTTTTAGGATCCAATTAGCTTGAGGAAAATGTTCACTCTTGCTTATGTGAAGCTTGGGTAAGGTGAGGATATGATAATTCTATTTTAATTTTATTAGATTTGAGCTTTGAGTATTAAATTGGATATATATGTGTTATAAATGTGTATTAGGTTGAAAATAAATAATTGGAGTTTGGAATTGTGAATATTGGAACTTGGAGAAAGCTGAGCTGAGAGTTTGTTGAGTTTTGAGAGGCTGCCTTGGTTTTAAATAATTTGCTTTGGTCGTTACGTGGAAATCGGTCAAAGTATGGTTTAGGTTTCTTGCATTTAATATATAATGTTCTATGAAAACTTAGGCTAGATGACCATAGGATAAGTTGGATTGCATGTGTATATTTAATACTTAGTATCCTGTTGATCAACATGGTTGGTTTTGTGCTTGTTGATTAATTGGTGATTTGGTGAATTATTGATTTGAGGTATAACTATTGTGGAGGTTGTTGTGATAATGAGGTATTTTGTGTTAAGAGCCTAGGATTTGTGAACTATGATTCTTAGTTGAATTTTGGTTATTAGATTTGAATATTGCATGAGTACAATTGTTGATCTGAGGTAGATTTATTGTGGTGATTGTTATGATGATGAGGAAGGGTATGTTGAATTGAAAAGAATGCAGGTTTGGACCCGAAAAGGGTGGCAAAGTCCGAGTTTTAGAGGAGATGCTGCCGAAATTTTATAAAAATTAGAGATTTTATTTAGATGATTATTTAAAAAGATTTAGATTTAAAGGTTATATGGTTTGATTTTGAGTTATCAAGAAGATGAGTATGTTTTAAGTTTGATTCATTTAGAAAAGAATGAATTATGTTTTGAATTGGAACTATTGATGAATGGAATGGGAGGTGTGATAATAAAGGATAATGATTGAGTATGATTGATGTATGATGATGAATGAGATGCGATTGAGAATGATGTGGATTTTGATGAATTATAATTGAATTATTTATATGGCTTATGAATTTGAATGATTTGAGATACGAGATTCCCTGGATAAAGTGCCGTGGCTTGCCACCACGTGTACCAGGTTGGAAACTCGATACTCTGTTGACCCTACGACGTAAGTGTGACCAGGCACTATATAAATTCCTGGGAATGTAACCCCATTGAGTAATATTGATTATTTGAGAAAAAGCTATGCATAGACTCTTGGAGATGCACGTCGGGGGACAGTCTAAGTATTTTCAGACTTGTCGGATTGGCTGGATAACCGACAGATGAGCCTCATCAGCCGTAGGACAGGCATGCATCATCTGCATATTACTTGAATTACTTGCTTGTGCATTAGTTGGGTGTGCGTAACCGTATTTGCCATGTTAAATGTGTAATTGTTACCTGCTGTATTTGTAACCTTCTTGTGCTTGCTTATATCTGTTTAACTGTCTGTGAAATACTGAAGAAAGTGGAGGTATGGAGGAATGACAATATGGGGTTTAGATTTAAGGTTAAGTTAAGTCAAGTTTAGGTACTCTTAGAGAACCACCTTTTATGGCTTCTGTTTAATACTTTAATCTCTGTAATCTGAGTGTCGGCGTTCTAGGATTGCCTCTGGCATTCCTAGGACCTTATATCTTATGTGTGTGGTACCTTTACCATACTGAGAACCTCCGGTTCTCATTCCATACTATGTTGTTGTTTTTCAGATGCAGGTCGAGAGGCATCTCGTTAGGCGTCTGGACTCTTAAAGCGAAGTGGTTACTGGGTTATTTTGCTGTACAGTGATGTATATATATACTTAGCTTTCTCTCCGCATAACTCATTCTTTTGATCCTTTTAGAGGTTTATGGAGAGACAGAGTTTTGTTTATGTACATTTGGGATTTGGATATGTATATATGTATATATATGTGTATATTCTCCGACCAGTCTTGACTACGCAGGCTGAGTCAGGGGCTCGTTATTTGTATCTTTGACTTTCCGTTCCTGTTTTGGGTTACCTTACACTTAACGGCTATAGTCTTTCTTAGCACGCAAGTTAACTCGTTTCTTAAGCGTTGCGCTTTTATTTCGCGATTTTTTTATTTTATTTCCTCTATTCTTCAAGGCTTCTCACATATTATAATTCTTCTGCTATTATATGTACACATTTTATTTTAGAGGTCGTAATACCACACCACCTCTGTTTTACGACTTAAGCGTAAAGTTTAGTGAGGTAGGGTGTTACAAATTACTCTTTCAACAAAACATGGTAACAAAAATGATCTCTTATTAATTTTATTTGCCTATTTCTTATGTGTAGATAGTATTATAAACTATTAAATAGTTTGACATATTTATTTAAATATATTCAACTGAACAATCTAACAATTTGCAATACTATCTTCACAAAAAACATCTTCGTAAAAATATCTATTATTTTTTTTTATCATTTTATAGTAATTAAAATTATAGACCTAAAAATAGTTTTTTTTCTCCAATAAATAAATAAGGGTTAAGTACTGAAATCGTCCCTAAGGTTGGGGGCGAAAATCAAATTCGTCCCCGACCTTTTTTTGTTATTAAAATCATCCATAACGTTACAAAACGTTATAAAATCATCCTTTTTTATCTCAATTTTATTTTTTGACCAAATTACCCTTAACTATTAATAAAAGAATAAAAAATAAAAACAAAAACAAAAACAAAAAACTCCTCCCCCACCCCCACCCCATCTCCGATGTTTCTTCCCAATGAGAAAACCTAGCTTCTTCCTCTTCTTGTTCAACTTCAACACCGCCACCCTCCTCCGCCTTCCCCTTGCGCTCTTTCTCCTCTACTCCTCCGCCACCAGCAACTCCATTCTTGACCCCTTAACGCCTCTCACTTCTTCCACCCCTTCCTCCGCCACACTCACTGGCCTTGGATCTTGATATCCCATTCCTTCTGCTCTTTGCAAACTTTCCCTTCCTTCCCCTCTCCCACCCAAAAAATCCCAAGTCTTCTTCTCTCCTTCAACAACAACAACAACTAAATCTAGCAACAACAATTCTTTTTCTCTTCTTCACCAGCAACGACAACAAATCCAGCAAATTGAACAATAACAAATTCAGCAAAATAAATCACTAACAAATTTAAATTTGACAACAGTTCAACAATCATCAATTGCACTTCAAATCCAAAATCAACAACCACAGAAATTAAAAAGAATTAAAAAATGATGTTCATGTTCTTAAACCTCAGCATGTCGAACACCGAAGCCGAGCACCGCAAAGGGGAGGAGGCTCCTGCCGGTGAGAACGAGGACACCGGAGCTCAGGTAGTTCCGATCGTCAGACTCGAAGAGGTCGCCGTCTCCAGTGGAGAATAGCATCTTCGTTTTCTTCGCTAATGAAAAAAGTTCAAGCAGAAGCAGAAGGAGAAGCAGAGGCAGTCAATCACAGAAGAAGAAGCAGCGCCGGCTTCCCTTCCCTCCCCCAAGATCCGCCGCAAAACTGCCACCGTTATCGAGTCCGAAATGGAGAGGAGAGAGCGTAAGTGAGAGGAGGAGCTGTTCACTATTGCGTCTGTTGCTGCAAGGGATTCGTCGTCGTCGTTGTTGGACCATCGCCAAACTGCTGCCGCCGTTGAGTGCGTCGTGGCCGTGGTGGTCGCTGGAGGAAGAGAGAGCCAGAGGAGAAAGAGAGCAAGCGAGATCTGAGGAGAGAGAGAGAACTCGGGAGCAGAGGAGAGAGAGGGGAAACCCGTGCTCAGCCACCGCCGCGCCTCTGCCACCGAAAAACGCCGCCGAGAGGGTGAGTGAGGAAGTGGGGTGAGGGAGTGAGGGAGGGGTGAGGGTTGAGGGGTGGGGGTGAAGGAGTGGGTCGAGGGGGTTACGGGAGGGTGAGTGAGGGAGGGGGTGAGAGAGTTACGGAGGGGTGAGGGTGGGTGGGGGGGGGGTTGTTTTAATTTTTTAATATTTTTTTTAATTATTTTTATTAATAGTGAAGGGTAATATGATAAAAAAATAAAATTGAAGTGAAAAAAAGACGATTTTATAACGTTTTGTAACGTTGAGGATGATTTTAATAACAAAAAAAGGTCAGAGACGATTTTGATTTTCATCCCATACCTTAGGAATGATTTCATACTTAACCCAATAAATAAATAGAGTACTCTAGCTAGTTACCAGATGGTATGCATGGTGATATATATAAGGACAGTATAGACATTAATTTATTTGTTTAAACTAAATAATTCTGTTTTTATTTCAAATTTTATTTCATAAACAAATAATTTATTAATATAGTATTCTTCAAATTTTAACTTGAAATAAAATTTACGTATATATTATATTATAATAATATAATATTATTTTTGTGGAGACTAACGCCGTATAATTTGTTCGTTCGTCGGTAAATAACTAACTAGAAGTTTTTTGTCGAAATGAGTTATACTTCGGTAGCAGGAGAGTAAGGTAGTGAGTATTTGTAAGAGATACTTCGACGCTCAAGTTAGTAAATAAATAATAAACTTTGTAAATTATAATATATCAAGATGATTTTTTTACTTTTTTTTATATCTATAATAAAAGTTAACGGTTGAATCTCTGAGTATTTTTACTTTAAATTGAGAGTAAAAACACATTTAAGCGTTTTAATATTTACTTTGATATTTTATAAAAATAACACCAACGTATAAAAGAAAATAATACGAACAATTTTATCAAATTAAATTTTTTTTATTGGAGTTACGTTTCTCCTCGCCCTCGGTCTCTCTATCTTTCCTTTCCTTCCTTCCTTATGATTCGGTGATAAAAGAAAAGGAATAAAAGATAATGATGATGATTAAGGATAAGGCATGTGAAGGTGTCAAGGTTATATGTATACCTATGTGTACTAAAGCCACGTTTCCATTTTTTTTCCTTTTGTTTCCTTAGCTTGATGGCTTCGGCCTTTCTTCCTTTGTTTCCAAGTGAATGATAATAAAATATAGTAATATAATATAATATAATAATGATAATAATAGAATGAAACTAAATAATAATAATAATAATAATAATAATAATAATAATAATAATAATATAATTTTTTTTATTTTTTATTTTTTAAATATCTCATTATTTAATTTTTAAAAAAATTCGGGATATTACACATAATACGGTTCTAAAGTAAATGTTTAAATTAGACTATAATATCATTGCACAACATAAATTAAAAATAATTTTACACTATAATATATCACACAAACAGGTAAATAACTTAAGTTTAAATACAAATTTTTTTATTTATGCATACATGATAACACCATGGTTTATAAATGCCTCATGGATAATGTTACGGCCTGGCCCAAACTCGCGCGGGTTGACCCGACCCGAGTTCTCGCCGGCCATATAATCCGCCTTCCGCCCGACCCGGACACGCGTCCCGTACGGCTTGCACACGGCCGAAGGACAGCGCTCTTGAGGGTATGGACCTGGCCATTGAAGGGGCCCACTACTGACATGTATATAAGGGGGAGACTGGCTCTCCCCCCAAGGTACGTCACACTCACACATCATTCCCTCTCCGCCTGCACATATTCTGACAAGGGCGTCGGAGTGTCTTTGCAGGTGGCACCCCCCTCCTCCATCAGAAGTGCTCGGGACCTTGCTCATCCGGAACCAAGAATCCACGACCAGACGAGCTCCTCCACCATCCGAGGCGTTGACCTCAGGATCCTAACCCAAACCGTCCGGTACCCGACCTACCGAACATTGGCGCCGTCTGTGGGGACGGACGTTCATGGATTTCGTATTGGTCCAGACTGGGACTGGTTCCGAGGTAGCGCCTCCCATACTCGGGGGAGGCGCCGTCGCGACGGAATCCCGGCAGCAACAACGGTCGCCCACGAGGGATGCGACGCAGACTCACGAGAGACGCCCCTTCGGGGGGACGGGTGACAACCACGCCAGGATAATGCAAGAACTACGCCACAGAATGCAAGACTTAGAGCGCAGACTAGCAGAAAGAGAGCGCGACCAACGCTCCCCAGAGCGGAGCCCCACCCGTTCCCGTTCAAGAAGCCGCTCGAGGCGCACGCCGAGCCCCCAATGCGAGTCGGAGAGCACTGAGGAACGGATACGCCCCAGAAGAAGAAGTCGCGACCCCATTATCTACGCCCGACACGAAAGGCGGCGCGCGTCGAACAGAGGCAACGAGGAACGTCACCGCGAGAACAATGAGTCGAGAAGAACTGCCCGAGGACCCGTCATAATAGGAGCGACCCCTTTCCACCGCTCTGTACTCGAGGTCCGATTACCAAAACATTTCGACAAACCGACAGACATGAAGTATGACGGAACACAAGACCCCCTGGAACACTTGACGGCCTTCGAGGCCAGGATGAACCTAGAAGGGGTGGGAGACGAGGTCAGATGTCGCGCTTTCCCGGTCACCTTAGCGGGCCCGGCAATACGGTGGTTTAACAACCTCCCGCAAGGCTCGGTGACCCAATTTACCGACATCAGCCGCGCCTTCTTGGCTCAGTTCACAACTAGGATTGTCAAAGCCAAACACCCAATCAATTTGCTGGGGGTGACACAGAGAACCGGAGAGCCGACCAGGAAGTACCTGGACCGTTTTAATGACGAGTGCTTGGAAATTGACGGTCTGACGGACTCAGTGGCAAGTTTGTGCTTAACGAACGGGCTGTCGAATGAGGATTTCAGGAAACACCTCACCACGAAGCCCGTCTGGACGATGCAAGAGATCCAGTGCGTGGCCAAAGAATACATTAATGACGAGGAAGTCAGCCGGGTCGTGGCTGCCAATAAACGGCAGCCCGCCTACAACCAATCCCGGCACTTCAAAGCCAGAGAAAGACCAAAGGAACACGCCAAGGACGGCGGTCCGAGCAAACCATCCAAACCGTTCCCCCGAGTTGGGAGGTTCACCAACTACACCCCCTTACGGCATCAATCACTGAAGTTTACCAACAGATAGCAGAAAAGGGGATACTGTCGAAGCCCCGACCACTGAAGGACAGGACGGGAGGAAACAAGAACCTCTACTGCGAGTACCACAAGGGTTACGGGCACAAGACCCAAGACTGCTTTGACCTAAAGCATGCCCTCGAGCAAGCTATCAGGGACGGAAAACTCGCCGACTTCTCCCACCTTATAAGGGAACCAAGGAGACGCAACCGGGACAACGACAACGAGGACAGATCCCGACCAACAAGACGACGACAGGAGCCAGAGGGTGACGACCACGGTCTCACGGTGGTAAACGTGGTGACGGCCAGGAATACCGCCCCGAGGTCGAAATCGGCGCAGAAGAAAGATGCCAAGGTCTTAGCGATCTCCACCCCACCTGGTAGAGGTCTTAAGGGTCTCCCACCTATCTCTTTCGGCCCGGAGGACCAATGGTTCGACGAAGCGCCGGAAAGTCCGCCCATGGTCATCACGGCTAGGGTCGGAACTGGCCTCGTCAAACGAATCCTGGTAGACACGGGGGCAGACTCAAACATCATGTTCCGAAACGTTTTCGATGCCCTGGGATTGAGAGATTCCGACCTGACGACCCACCAGCACGGTGTGGTAGGGTTAGGAGACCACTTCATAAAGCCAGACGGAATCATCACACTCCCGACCTCTGTGGGACAAGGGCAAAGACGAAGGACAATCATGGCAGACTTTGTAATATTACGAGATTCAACGGCCTATAACATCATCCTGGGGAGAAAGACCATTAACGACCTGGGGGCAGCTATCAGTACGAAACTACTGGTGATGAAGTTCATCGCCGATGACGGATCCGTGGGATCCCTCCGAGGCGACTTGGAAACGGCAGTCGCTTGCGACCACGCCAGCCTCTCTCTCAGGAAAAAATCAAAGGAGGCGTCAGGGGTTTTCCTGGCCGACCTGGACGCCAGGGTAGACGACAAACCCAGACCAGAGCCAGAAGGAGACTTGGAAAAGTTCAGAGTCGGCGAGGAGCACGATAAGTTCACATTCATAAACAGGAACCTCCCGCACGAAATAAAGGAGCCCTTGATGGAGATGATCAGGGCTAACGCCGACCTCTTTGCCTGGACGCCTGCCGACATGCCAGGGATAGACCCCCAGCTCATGTCGCATCACCTGGCCGTAAAGTCAGGAGCCAAACCAGTGGCACAGAGAAGGAGGAAAATGTCGCAGGAAAGGGCAGACGAAGTAGCCAAGCAAACGGCCAGCCTCTTAGAAGCGGGATTCATCCGGGAATTGGATTACTCGACTTGGTTGTCGAATGTGGTTCTGGTTAAAAAACACAACGGGAGGTGGAGAATGTGCGTAGACTATTCTGACCTCAACAAGGCTTGTCCCAAGGACTGCTACCCCTTACCTAATATTGATACGCTCGTCGACGCAGCGGCAGGGTACAGATATCTGAGTTTCATGGACGCCTATTCAGGATACAATCAGATACCGATGCACCGACCCGATGAGGAAAAAACGGCGTTCATAACGCCAGGGGGCATCTATTGCTACAAAGTAATGCCATTTGGCCTAAAAAACGCAGGAGCCACATACCAAAGGTTGATGAATAAGATATTCAGTGAACTCCTGGGCAAAACAGTGGAAGTCTATGTAGATGACATACTCGCAAAGACCGCCCGACCTGACGATCTCCTGAGTGACCTTAACGATGTTTTCTCGTCCCTACGACAACACGGCATGAGGCTTAATCCACTCAAATGCGCGTTCGCAATGGAGGCGGGAAAGTTCCTAGGCTTCATGATCACTCAAAGAGGAGTGGAAGCCAATCCCGAAAAATGCCAAGCCATCCTTCAAATGAAGAGTCCGGGTTGCATCAAAGACGTCCAGAGACTTGCTGGGAGATTGACAGCTTTGTCCCGTTTCCTCGGCGCATCGGCGGCAAGGGCCATACCTTTCTTCAACTTAATGAGAAAGGGAATGGCGTTCGAATGGACACCAGCGTGCGAAGAGGCGTTCAACCACTTCAAGCAAATCTTGGCGGCACCACCAGTCCTCGGAAAACCCAGAGCCGGAGAACCGCTCTACCTCTATCTATCAGTAACCGAGGAAGCGCTTGCCGCGGTCCTCGTTACAGAAGAAGCGAGGACACAACAGCCCGTCTACTTCGTGAGCAGGGCACTCCAGGGACCAGAGCTGAGGTACAGCAAACTGGAAAGACTAGCGCTGGCGCTCCTAGTATCCTCCCGAAGGTTAAGACAATACTTCCAGAGTCACCGTATAGTTGTGAGGACAGATCAGGCGATTCGGCAAATACTGCAAAAACCTGATTTGGCTGGAAGGATGATGACCTGGGCCATCGAGCTCTCGCAATATGACCTACAGTATCAGCCTCGACACGCGATCAAGGCCCAGGCAATGGCTGACTTCTTGGTGGAGGTAACGGGCGATCCTCCCGAAGAAACGGGCACACGGTGGAGGCTTCATGTGGACGGAGCCTCCAACCAAACGTCCGGAGGAGCAGGGGTCATCTTGGAAAGCCCAGCAGGGGTCATCTATGAGCAATCTACCAAGTTCGAGTTCCCAGTATCGAACAACCAAGCAGAATATGAGGCTCTCCTAGGCGGACTAATGCTGGCTCGGGAAGTCGGTGCGACGAGGGTCGAAGTATGCAGCGACTCCCAAGTCGTCACCTCGCAGGTAAACGGAAGCTACCAAGCCCGAGACCCCCTCCTCCAAAAGTACTTGGAAAAGGTTAAGCAAGTGACAAGCCAGTTCCAGGAGGTCATTATCCAGCACGTCCCAAGAGAAAAGAACACACGAGCAGACCTTTTGTCAAAGCTAGCGAGCACAAAGCCAGGATCGGGTAACCGGTCGCTCATCCAGGGCATGGTGAAGGAACCAACGGTTGCCCTCCACCTGACGGAGGCGAGCCCCTCATGGCTGGACCCCATTACCAACTTCCTGGAACTCGGCAAGTTACCTGAAGATGAGAAGGCGGCCAAAGCTTTAAGAAGGGAGGCGGCCAGATACGCAATCATACAGGGACAACTATTCAAAAAGGGACTCAGCCAGCCCCTATTGAAGTGTTTGCACCCCGATCAAACGGACTACGTGCTTAGAGAAGTCCACGAAGGGTGTTGCGGACATCACATCGGGGGCAAAGCCCTAGCAAGGAAGCTTATCCGTGCAGGATACTACTGGCCAACAATGATGAAGGACTCGAAGGAATTTGTCACAAAATGCACAAAGTGTCAACAAAACGCCAACTTCCACAAGGCACCAGCCTCCGAGCTAAGCTCGCTAACGACTACACGTCCTTTCTCACAATGGGGAGTCGATCTCCTGGGACCCTTCCCGGTCGGCCCAGGACAAGTCAAATACCTCATTGTAGCCATTGACTACTACATCAAATGGGTAGAGGCTGATCCACTAGCCACCATATCGTCCTCCAACTGCCGGAAGTTCATGTGGAGGCAGGTGATAACCCATTTCGGCATCCCAGAGGTCGTTATCTCGGACAATGGAACCCAGTTCACCGACAAGAAGTTCGTGGAATTCCTCTCTGGCCTGGGGATAAAGCAAAAGTTCTCCTCAGTAGAACATCCCCAAACAAACGGGCAGGTAGAGGCCGCAAACAAAGTCATCCTTCTTGGTCTAAAGAAGCGCCTAGACAACAAGAAGGGAAACTGGGCCGACGAACTCCCCTCCGTCTTATGGTCCTATCGGACAACCGAGCAAAGCGCCACGGGGGAAACCCCCTTTCGCCTAACCTATGGGGTCGACGCGGTAATACCAGTTGAAATCGGCGAACCAAGCCCCCGACTACTCCTCGCGGGCATGAGCGAAGCGGTGGAGAAAGACTTGATCGAAGAAACAAGGGAGATGGCTCACCTAACAGAAACGGCGCTGAAACAAAGAATAGCCCTGCGTTACAACGCAAAAGTCCTCAAACGAGACTTCGAAGAAGGGGACCTCGTCCTGCGACGCAACGACATCGGCGTCCCGACCCCAGGAGAAGGCAAGCTGGCGGTAAATTGGGAAGGCCCCTACAGGGTAAGGGAGGTACTCGGCAAGGGCGCTTACAAACTCGAAAAACTGGACGGCAAGGAAATACCCAGAACATGGAACGCAAGCAACCTAAAGAGGTTCTACTCCTGACCCGCCGGCTCAACGACCAGAGAGCCTAGCCAGAGAGTTAGTATTCGCCCCATCCACATGTTAATTCAACTTGTTTACTTACCTTGTCAAATACTTACCCAACTGTCGAGTAATTTTTACTTGTTCAAATTTTTTATTTTTCGTTAAAACTCTCTTACTTGATATCTGTCCCTCGTGACCAAATCTAAAACGGCACCCCGGGACCGATCACCCCGGGAGCCAGACGGCTCATAGGCCTCAACCAATTCGACGACTACGCGACCGAATCGGTCCGAACCGCTACCAAATATGAAAAGGGCAAGACGGGCACAAGACATAAGCCCGCCCAGAATAAACGGTAACACGAAAACGACAACACGACAAAATAATGAAACAAGCAAAAAATCATAGCAACCAAACGACGATAACTTACAAAGCGTCAAAATACGCAACGGACAAGTAAAATTGTTCAAGGCAAACAAAACGACAAAGCACCAACAAGTTGTTCAACAAATACATTACAAAATATCCTAAGTTACGAGACTTCACTTCCTCGGCATATCAACAATTTTCCCGTCTTGGATAGTTTTGAAAACACCAATTGACGACGTCTCGAAATCAGGAGCAGCAATCTTCAGCTGAGCTTTCAGGGCATCCTCGGTCATCAAGATGGCATTCTTCCCTTGTTCCTTGGCCACCTTAAGCTTCTTCTTAAGCTCAACGGCCTCTGCCTTGGCGGCCTTCGCCTCTGAGATAGCCTGCTCCCGTTCCCTCTCCAACGCTACAACCCGACCCTGAGCGGCGTTCAGTTGACCCTCCAATGTCATCTCGCGCTCAAGAAGCCGGGCCACGGTCTCGTCGGACGCCTTCAACCTCTCCGCAACAAACGAGGACTTCTCCTCAGCAGCATTAAGCTTCCCCCCCATCTCGGACAGCTGACCCTGGAGGAGTTCAACTTGAGCCTTAAAATCATTGTTCGCCTTAACAGAAGACTCAAGCTTCCTCCGAAGCGCCTCCATACCGGATAACTCAAACTCGGCCTTCCGAGCTATCACGGCCCCGCGAAGCAAGGTGCGATACATCCACCTCGCCTGCCCGGACAGCTCGGTTGCATGAAAGTGCTCTTCTGTCCCCGGTATCAGTTGGGAATCAATGAACTTAGAAGCATCAAAATTCCTCTCCATTACGGTAAGGACCCCTTCCGGGCTAGAAGACATCTTTCGCTTCCTAGGAGTGTGGATAAGCTCCACGTCGCTATCTGGCTGAGGGGTGTGAGTCGCCTGCCCGTCAGCAGGTCCCTCCTCATGAAAAGGGGAAGCCTGACCCCCCAAGCCCTGCTTTCCCGACGCTTCGGTATCATGAGCAGGGGAAGCTTGGCCCGTCTTTTCCCCTGATGGGCCCTCCGACTTGCCGGCATCCTTCTCTCCGGCATTCTCATCATCACTAGCGTCAAAAAAGGTCTTCATCAGGTTCTCAAGACCAGTCACGGTAGCAGACATTTCCACTGCAATAAACAACAAGAACGTTAGCCGTCAAACCGACAAACATAAGAAGCAAGAAACATATACAAACGAGGAAAAGAACTCACGAATATAGCTCCGGCCGGCCTCCCGTTCACCCATGAGAAGGTGGGGGTTCACGGGATTCTTTTCAAAGATAGCAAGAAGAACGTCCGCTATCTGTTTATCTACAGCCGACAACCTCTTGTACGACACTTTCACAAAAGGATTCGACCCCGCGCCAAAGCTCCAGTAAGTCTGGATAAGGCGCTCTCCCTCTAACGACAACCAGAAGGGATGGCGACCCTTGACAGGGCGAACCTTGAAATACTTATCTTTGAAACCATGGTAGGAATCCTCAGAAAGGCTAAAAATCTTCCTACCCTGGGCAGCACGGAAAGAAAGAAACCCTTTTCTTGCTTTCCCCTGCTTGGAGGGGTTGGTAAGGTTGAAATAAAAGAGAAAAACGTCCACCGACGCCGGTAGCTCCAAGTACTCGCAGACCATCTCGAAGCAGCGGATCGAAGCCCAGCTGTTCGGATGAAGTTGAGACGGACAGACGGATATCCGGTTCAGCAGCGCCATTTGAAAATCGGAGAACGGTATCCGAACACCGACTTGTGTGAACATGGACTTGTAAAACCAAATCCAATCGGGGACGCGAGGAGAATGAAAGTTGAGCTCATAAATACGCTCACAAGGAAGCGGGACAATGGCCTCGTAGTTGGCCTCCTCGTCAGTACCCCCACACAGGTAACCGGCTTGCCGGAACTCCGTTAATTCCTCCAAGTCCATCTGGTTGGGTGAACTCCTTATATCGTCTGTCACCCAAGCATACGGGTCGTAAGCCGCAGCGGATCCGGAAGACCGGGAGACAACACGAGGCATACCTACAGCGGGGTACCACTCCGTTAGTCTATGAGGTCGGGAACCCGGAAAAACTCAGAAACTATGCCTTTTCAACTCAATCATGACCAGATACGGCTAAAAACTGCGCCTACCTCACAAACCACCCAAAAAAGCCTATCCTGGAATGGTACCCCTCTCCTAACCCACCTATCCCAACACTGGAAAAATCTCTTAACAAAAATAAAACCAGCCATGCAGTAGATGCAAACAACAAATCACACAATAACAGAGCATAACACAGACACCAGAAGGGAGAAATCAGAAGATTACCTGGAACGATGAAAGAAATCTGGGCTGGAAGTTGAAGCAGGAAGGAGTTCGCGCAGGAAGCTTTGGATGTTAGGGAGAGAAGAAGTTGGAAATGATAAGAGTGGGGAGTAGATAGGGAGAAAACTGTTTAAAAACCACCCCCAAAAGCGCGAAAGGAAGCAAGGGCAAAATAGTCTTTGCGCGCGGGTTTTTTCAAATCATTATGAGCATTAAATGCCCAGCGCGGAGAACGAAACGGCAAACAGATGCCACAGCAGATCAAGAGACGCGCGCAAGAGACGCGTCCCTCCCACGATCAGCCGACCCGACGACAACGCACGAGTGTGAACATCACGCGCCACCAATGGCCCCCACGGCCATCGCTGACGCGTCGGGGGCACTGTTACGGCCTGGCCCAAACTCGCGCGGGTCGACCCGACCCGAGTTCTCGCCGGCCATATAATCCGCCTTCCGCCCGACCCGGACACGCGTCCCGTACGGCTTGCACACGGCCGAAGGACAGCGCTCTTGAGGGTATGGGCCTGGCCATTGAAGGGGCCCACTACTGACATGTATATAAGGGGGAGACTGGCTCTCCCCCCAAGGTACGTCACACTCACACATCATTCCCTCTCCGCCTGCACATATTCTGACAAGGGCGTCGGAGTGTCTTTGCAGGTGGCACCCCCCTCCTCCATCAGAAGTGCTCGGGACCTCGCTCATCCGGAACCAAGAATCCACGACCAGACGAGCTCCTCCACCATCCGAGGCGTTGACCTCAGGATCCTAACCCAAACCGTCCGGTACCCGACCTACCGAACAGATAACATATCATATATTGCTCTGAATGATGAGCACGGAAATTGGAGAGTGTGTGGTAGTTTGTGTCCACGATAGTTGCCTTCTTGCGACGACGCCTCATAGGAAGTAAAAGAATTGTTATAAAAGCTACCCAATGAAAGAGTAATTGGTCTAGCATATATGGTCTTTTATAGTGGTAAAATAAAAATAGAAGGAATAAAAATTTGTATTTTTATATTAAAAATAGAATTTGATATTTATCCTAATAAAATTAAATAACTAATTAGTTATAATTCATGTATTTAAATAAATAAAATAAAAATATTTTCAAGAATTAATCAAATCAATTAGTTAGTAAAAACAATTAGTATAATTAATTTTATTTTATTTATTGAATTCTGTAAGGTCCCACATCGGTTGGGGAGGGGAACGAAGCATGCCTTATAAGGGTTTGGATACCTCTCCCTAGCATGACGCGTTTTGACGAGTGAGTGTGGAGGATTTTATATGCCAAAGCGGACAATATCGTGCTAGCGGGTGGTCTGGGTTATAACAAATTCAAAAAAATAAATTAAAAAATAATTAATTGAATTAATAATAATACACGGGTAATTGAAATGGTTTATATACGAGTTTTTTAAGTTATTATTATTATTTTTTTACCAAAGATAGGAAACAAACGCTCTAAAATATTATTATTATTATTATTATTATTATTATTGGATAATGAATAAGAATTAGAATTATATCATTGATTTGATATAATTATAATGAAGATATGTTTTTAAATCAGTATAATTATGTATTATTTATTAAATATTAATTATAATATAATTATAATAAAGATATTTTTTATAAAATAATTTAGAATAGAAAAAAATGCATTCACTTTGGAAAAAAAACATAATTACGAGAAATTGACACCTCACTTTTATTAGTGGGGAAAAATTTAATTTTAGTATATTAAGTAGATGTGTGATGTTCAAAATATCGAATTTTATTATTGTCCATAAAACATAATCATTTTTCTTCCCATACGATAACATGCTCAAATGCTTTAAGAAACCGAAATAAAATATTGCATTGGCTAATTTTATTCAAACTACCCCTTTTTTTTATCTAAAATTATGGAAGGGTTGTTGCAAGAAGATGTGATGAAAAGGGTAAAATTTAATTTGGAAGAGGCGGCCGATTCACCAATCCACAACCATAGTGGCATAGTGCCAATTATGTGGGAGAATTGGTCATATATGTTATCTGAAATTTCTATTTTCGATATGACTTCCAATTTCAAAATTCTTCCATGATTCGGGTGTCTCTCTCCATCATGTTCCCTTCGAGTTTAGGGTCATATTTTGTATAACTTATGACAAAATATACTCATAATTTTTTAAATGAAAACATGCATAATGATTTTTGTCAAAAAAAAATTTAACAAAGTTAGTTAACTATTTTTAATATTGGTGAAATCAGTGAGTAATAATGTTACTTGTCTTCAAAACATAACAATTATCCATTAATAGTAATATATATTTGCGATTAAATTAAAATATTTATACTAGAATTCTATTTTTTTAAATTTTTTTTAAATAATATTAGTAGTTGAATTTATAGACATTTTTTCATGATTTATAAGTAAAATTTTTAAATTCTTTTACTTTTATGTTAAAAACGATTTGAATAAGTATAATCTATTATAAAACAAAATTTATTTTTGAATTATTTTTTTTAAAATAAAATATATTTTTTATTTTTAATATTTTTAAATTTTTTTAAAAATATCTCTAATATTTAATTTATCTTAATTTTATCCTTAATGTTTGAGATAAGTTTTACTTTCACCTTTAGTGTTAATTTATTAACAATTAACTGTTAGTCAACATTTTATTTTTCAATATTGACCCTAAATCTACTCTCTTCTTTTTTCTCCCCCAACCCTCCCCTACCCTGTGTGTCTCAAGTCTCTCCCATAACCAGAAGCGGCAGAGCAAGACCACCATTGTCATCTCCTCATTTACCCGCCATGGCCGCCTTTGTTGCCTCCACATGCCATTGCCACACCTCCGTCGTCTCCCCTCTAGGTCCTCTTCTGGATCTGCCTTTAAGCCGCCACCTCCACCGCCACTTGTGTGTCCCTTCCCGAATTTTCCTTGCAGCGCCGCCTTCACCTTTGCGTCGTCGGTTCGCCTTCTAGATTTGTCTCGTCGCACCGCCTCATCCTGTGTCATCAGTTCACCTTTCAGATCTACCTTGCCGTACCGCTTCTGCCTTTGCGTCGCCTTCCAGTTCTGCCTCGTCGTTCTGCCTTTGCTTCTGAGTCGCCGGTTCGCCTCTGTGTTCGTCTCCCCTTCCTCTTTCGCTCTGTGCGCCTCGACCATTCCTTCCTCCTCCTCCACCATGGCATCATAACCATCAACATTGTCACCTTTAAGCTGACGATTTTGCCTCCTCCTCCATCGTTTTTGTTTCTTTGTCTGCGTTTTTTCTCTTTTCTTAAAAAAATATAAAAGCTTAAAATTGAATGTTTGTGCTTTATTATTGTTGAACAATAAAATGTTGGTGACAGAGGAAGCTAAGGTTGTGGGGCTACAGTGGTATGTTAGAAGGTGTTGGTTGGTGGTGTTCGCAGCATTGATGTGAGGAAAGGTTTGTTTTAGGGACTGACAATGATGATGATGTGGTGGGGAGCAGTGTAATACCGCGTTGGAGTTGGGAGGGGCTCCAATGTGGTGAGGTTTTGTGGAATTTTTATAGCGGTGTAGAAAAAGTGAGGGTGATGGTGAAGGTGATGGCCAGTTGTGGTTTCTGAGATGGTTGAGAGAGAGGGAAGAGTAGTGCATAATGGTGGTGGGGAAAGGGGTTGAAAGAAGGGTAAAATTGAAAAAAAAAAGTGTTGACTATGTTAACGGTAAAAAATTTGACGTTGAAAATAGGATTGAAATTTATCAAAAACATTAGTGTTGACTATATGTTGACGGTAAAAAATTTGACGTTGAAAATAGGATTGTAATTGATCAAGATGAGGAGTGTTAGGGGCAAACAGATTTTGTAAGTTGTAGTCATCATAGCCTTTAATAGTATATTTAATGGTGTAAAATTTTATCTAATGGTGGAGAATCACTCATTTTCCTTTTGCTGGTGGCCAAATTTTAATAAATTTGTTGACCCCTTAGACTTTCCCTATCAAAAATATTAGGGACAAAATTGAAACAGACATTAAATTAGGATATTTTTGAAACTTGTCGAAAACATTAAGAAGTAAGAATGAAAAGTATATTTTATCTTTTTTTTTATTATCATAGCAAAAAAAATTATTATGAAGAATTATCTTTGTTAAAATTTATCTGTAACTATTTTATATTCTATTATCATATTCATTTTTAAAATAAAAGTAATATAACTAACGTTATTACTTGTTGAAATTTACTAACATATTTTTCTATTCTTGAGTTGAAGTAGCTGTATTGATATCTAGAAACGGTTTCATATTTTTGTTAGTTTAAACACTTACTAAAGATAAGATAAATGTAGATTACCAAAAATAATGAGGAGAGAGACGAGTCCCCAAGAAGGAAAGATCCTGATGGATCTCGCTTCATGGTATTGCATGAGGAAACTTCGAAGGAAGCCCAGAGAAGCGTAAATCATGGCGAAAATGGACTAAAGGAACTAGAAGCTGATGGGCCGCAACACTCCCAAGCCCAAACTGATGTGGCCAAAACACCGGTCCAAAAAAGAGTGCTGAGAAATGGGGCTGGGAAAAACCCACAAAGCCACAAGAAAGCCACACCCCTCTCCAAAGGTCTATCCGATTCGGGTGGAAAATTAAATCACGCAAGAAAAAAGGAAAGTAACCCGGTAACTGACTCTCCCGACCCTAAAGGGCTGGAACCACAACCAAAAGCTACCAAAGGGAAAGAATCTGACCCTGGCCTCGAAAGCATGGAGCTGGTGGTTAGAGATTATATGAAGAAGATGGAGCAAGAGAAATGGGAAGCCTTCAATTCCTCAAAGAGTGCCCGTATGAGTCTGGACCATCACGTCGTCCGAGAAAATGTGCTGTACAAATCTGAGACTAACCACTACTTAGCCGGTGATCGCTCTGAGAGTGGTGAGCCCAGAAGGAATCATGTGAAGCAACCAGATGTGTTGATGATAGAAGCGGGTAGTAGAGCAAGTAAGGAGGAATCGTGCTCCAAGGGCCGTAGTGGTCCGGAATCAAGGGCGTCTGCCCGTAAGTAAGTCTGGGTTGTGATGGCCCCTTCCCCTTTACATCTCTGATTATGAATATCATCAGCTGGAATTGTAGGGGTGCTGGTAGTAAAGCCTTCCCGTCAATCATTCGGGACCTGCGGCAGGAATATGATGCAAATTTCTTCATTTTGTTGGAAACACATGTTAGTGGACCACGAGGTAAACAAATTCGAGATAAGATGGGGTTTGACAAATCCTTTGTTGTGGATGCTATGGGTCACTCTGGAGGTATATGGTGTCTTTGGGATTCTGCTGTTTGGAACGTTGATGTGGTGGATCAGGATAGGCAATACATCCACCTTAAAGTCTCTGGTAAGAACTTAAACCCCTGGCTCCTCACTGCTGTGTATGGTAGCCCACAAAGGGTGACCAGAAAAGCCCTGTGGAATTCTATTGAAACATATGCCAGGAATGTGAATCTACCTTGGTGCCTATTGGGGGATTTTAATGCTATGTTACATAACTATGAAAAACGTGGTGGGGCGACCAACAATAATCAAAGTGCTTGTAGGGAGTTTCAAGAATGTGTTTCAAATTGTGGCCTAGTCGATTTGGGCTACTCAGGTTGGCCTTTCACTTGGAAGAGAGGTAACCTTGCGGAGAGATTGGACAGGGGGCTGAGTAACCTGGAGTGGCAACTTTCCTTCCCTGAGGCGTATGTTAAACACCTTCCTATGCTCAAATCAGATCATTCACCTATTTGTTTACAACTTTCCAATGCTACTACACAGAATAAAGGGAGAAGGCCTTTTCGATTTCTTGCTGCCTGGATTACTCATCCAGACTTTGGAAACTTTGTTGAAGCCAATTGGAATGTCAAGAACTCTTGGGGCCAGGGAATCGCTGAGTTCAAGAACCAAATTAAGGAGTGGAATAGCTCAGTCTTTGGTGATATCTTCAAACGGAAAAACAGAATCCTCCGCAGGCTCCAAGGTATTGCCAATAGGTTAGGATATTCTCAAAACTACTACTTAGAGAAATTACAAAAAGAGTTGTGGTTGGAATACGAAAACATTCTCATCCAGGAGGAAATCTTATGGTTCCAAAAAGCTAGAACCAAATGGATCGAGTTTGGGGATCGGAATACCAAATTCTTCCATGGCTCCACAATGATTAGAAGACGAAAAAATAAGATTACCTCATTGCAAAATAACAACGGGGACTGGATAACAGATAGGACTGCTCTGGAGGATATGGCAACCACCTTCTTCTGCAATCTTTACTCCGATGATTCTACCTTCACTCCTTTCATTCTGAAGAATAACTTTCCTGCTCTAAATAGCTCTGACTATAATCTTCTGGCCCAAAATGTGACCAACGAGGAAGTAAGAGATGCTGTTTTTGGTATGGGAAGTTGGAAGGCTCCTGGCAGAGACAGGCTTCAAGCTATCTTTTATCAAAGTCAGTGGAACAAAGTCGGCAATGATGTGTGTGATTTGACCAAGAGCTTTTTCGAAGAACCGAGCAAGATCAAAGAGATAAATGAGACATTAATCACTCTGATCCCGAAAGTGGAACCTGTATCAAATTTAAAACAACTGAGACCCATAAGCCTCTGCAATGTTTCCTACAAGGTGATTACTAAAATTCTCGCAAACAGATTAAGGAAAGTGATGGACAAGTTAGTGATGCCTAACCAGTGCAGCTTTGTCCCCGGTAGACAAAGCTCTGACAACATCATCATTACCCAAGAGGTCATCCATTCTATGAGGCAAAAGAAAGGAAAAAAATGATGGATGGCTATCAAGATTGACTTGGAGAAGGCGTATGACAGACTAAAGTGGTGCTTTGTTGAGGAGACCCTGGCAGATATTGGGCTTCCCCAGAATCTTGTGAACCTTATTCTCTCCTGTATCTCAACTCCCAAGATGAGGATCCTGTGGAATGGGGAGGAATTGGAAGAATTCACACCTTCCAGAGGTATTAGACAGGGGGACCCCATCTCCCCTTACATTTTTGTGTTGTGCATTGAGAGGCTTTCCCAACTCATTAACGCTGCAGTGGATCATGGTTTTTGGAAACCAATTCGACTCAAGAAGGACGGTCCCCCAATTTCACACCTATGCTTTGCAGACGACATTATTCTGTTTGCAGAAGCTAATATTGATCAAGCAAATGTCATCAATAAGTGTCTTGAGGCTTTCTGTGGTAGCTCGGGTCAAAGCATTAGTAGAGAGAAAACTAGGGTCTTCTTCTCCAAAAATGTGGGACATACAGTGAGAGCAGAACTGAGTAATGTTTTGCAATTTGCCAGAACGGATGACTTGGGCAAATACCTAGGCGTTCCTATCCTGCATTCAAAAGTCTCCAAACACACCTTTGAAGGCATCATCAACAAGCTTCAAGCAAGGCTCAATGCTTGGAAAGCTTCCTCCCTCTCCCTTGCGGGAAGAGTAACCCTGGTGAAATCTGTCCTCTCCTCTATGCCTTTATATAATATGCAATCTGCTGTTTTACCGTCCTATACTTGTAATATGATTGACCGTATTTGCAGGAACTTCCTCTGGGGGAATACAGAGCAAACAAAGAAAATCCATCTCATTAGTTGGAAGAATGTTTGTGAACCAAAAAGTGGTGGGGGACTGGGTATTAGACATGCAAGCCAAGTGAATCAAGCTTTCATGATGAAGGCCGGATGGGGTCTGATTGCACAAAAGGAGGCTCTTTGGGCTAGAGTTCTAAGATCAAAGTATGGAAGTGGTTCAGATATCATACCAAAAGTGGAAAGGAGGCGAAACAGTTCCAACCTTTGGAAGGGCATCTGCTCCTCCTGGGAAAATGTTCAAGCAAATTGCATTTGGAGAGTGGGAGATGGTTCCCTTATTCGCTTCTGGGATCACTACTGGATCCCGGATGTAGGAAACCTAAGTGCGACTGTAAACCAGGTTAGTAACATTACTAACTCTTCCGATATGCTAACAGATTTCCTTGATGTTTCAGGGCAGTGGGATATCAGAAAGCTCCAAGAAGTTTTACCGGAGGACGTTGTCAAAAGGATCGCAACCATCTCCCCACCATCCCCTTGGAAGGAAGCTGATCACATAGCGTGGGGGCTATCCTCAGATGGTCAATTCAGCATCAAAACAGCTTATCAGAATCTTAGGGACACTCAAGCTACTCCCAACAAGATATTTCAGTTAGTTTGGACTTGGAAGGGCCCTGAGCGTGTGAGAACTTTTCTCTGGCTTGTAATACACAATGCAATCCTCACCAATGTAGAAAGAAGCCGCAGGCATTTAACCACGGACAATGCTTGCCCCAGATGCAGACAGCATGAAGAATCAATTCTCCATCTCCTTAGGGACTGCTCCTATGCTAGAAGAGTGTGGCAACGACTTATACCGGCAAATGGCATCCACTCTTTCTTCAACACCAGCCTCCATGATTGGCTTATTCTGAACCTGACTGCGAATAGCTATTGGTCTTGCCTCTTTGGAGTTGCAATCTCATCTTTATGGTTTTTCAGGAACAAACTAGTCTTCAAGGGAGAGATTGTCGATGCTGCTAGTGGTAGTTACCAAATCCAAGCGCGAACCAAAGAATTTTTGAAGGTGGCGACTAGCAACCTGAAACCAAAAAATAATCAAGATACCAGCGGGAGTATTATTAGATGGGTGAGACCGAATGGAGAGTATATCAAATTAAATGTGGACGGGTCCTGGTTTGCTCATAGAAGTAATGCTGCTTGTGGAGGAGTTTTCAGAGACTCTGCTGGAAGATATCTAATAGGCTTCGCAGGAAATCTAGGAAATTGCTCGATTATGCACGCGGAGCTATGGGCGATTGTTCATGGGCTGACCATTGCCATCACTCATGGATACCAAAACCTGATGGTTGAATCCGACTCAGTTGCTGCTATCAATTTCATCAAGAACGGAAGCTCCTCGGGCCACCATTGTGCTCCTCTGATCCAGGACGTCCGAGTTCTAACTGAACGCCTTAAAAAAGTCTCTTGGATACATGTCTTTCGTGAAGCAAACACGGTGGCTGATCAATTAGCTAAGAAGGGGCATGATCTCCCCCTTGGTCTGCACATCTTTGACAGCTCCCCTCCGGATATCAGTTATGCTTTGCTATGCGACTGCATAGGAACCGTTAGGCTTAGGGGATCTTAAGTCTTTTCTTTTGTTTCTGTTTGTTCTCTTTCCTTTGCTGGGGTTTAATCCCCCCCATACCACCAAAAAAAAGATAAGATAAATGTACAATATCTTATAATAATGATGACTCGAACTTATTAGTCCAAAATAATTTATAATATTTTTTTCTATTGCAAGATGGATGATAAATATTTTACTAAGAGAAGATATGATACAATTTATACATAGGTTTTATGTATAAGCACCATTGTATATAATTAGTTAATTATTCATGATCCCTACAAAAAGGGAGAGGCAAGCCAAAAAGAAGAAAAAAACGCAAAACAACTATATCGATGTTATTTCATCACTCAATCTTCTAAATTAGAAATGAAATTAAGCACATAAGGAATATAATTTAAATATTGAAAAAATTCAACATCTAAGAGTTATGATAAATTAACTTGTATTGCATAAAAATGATAAAATTATAATAAAAAATTATAAATACATAAATAAGAATAAAATAAAAAAATAGAAAATATAGATTACAATACCAAATAATAATGTTTTATAGTTTATAAAAAATATCAAAGAGTAAAAATAATACATTATAAGAGGAAAAAAATATTACAGAGTACAAAAATAATTGGTATAAAAAAATTTCTCTTCTAATATATATGACTTTTTACCGTAAATAAATTATGAAATACTAAAATAGATAAAATAAAAAAAATAAATTGTATTTTTTTGATAAATTAAAGAAATATTCACGACCATATAATTTATGGTGCATGTATAACTATTAGATAATAAATGGCAAAAAACTATTAATAGAAATATTAAATTTGATATTAAAATAAGAAAAAAAATAATGATTAATAATATAAAATTTAAAATAAAAATATTTAATATGAAGGAAGGAAATGAAGAAAAAATTTTGGTAAATTAAGACCAACATTAATATGACAATAAATTGATAACATATATTTGAATTAATTAAATTAAATAATTAATATAATAAATTAATTGTAATTATTTGGCTCAATAAAATATATTAAATAAATAAAAAATATTTTATAAATATGCCATGTAAAAGTTATAATACTTTTAAAAATTATAATTACAATATATAACTATAAGGTGAAAAATTAATACAAATTAAAACAAAAATTAATTTATTTATTCGAGTCAAATCAAATAATTAATATAATTTATTACTCATAGTTAACGTGACAAAAAATTATTAAATTTATATTAATCAAATTAAATAAATGTAAACCCCGTTAAATTAGTAGATAATTAGTCAATAAATTAGTTTTTAATAAAGAAAATAAAAAATGCGAATATAATATTAAATTAGGATAGAGCTCATCGAAACGAGAATTTTGACACCAATTTCAAAGAAATTGGCCTAAGATTAGACCGAACGGATCGAACCGATTGAACCGGACCTAAACCAAACCTGTGGGCCCAACCGGACCAACCCATTAAATGAGCTTAAAGCCCATTTCTTTCTTCAAACACAACAGAAGCAGCAACGCAACAGGGGAAGGAGAAGAGAAGCGTACTGAAACCTTTACGGTAACTCCGAACGCCGTAACTCCTCCGTCCGAGTTCCGATCGCCACACCATTTACGGCCACGTGATCACCGCGTCGAGCTCTACACTTCTACTAGAACAATTTCATTGGTAAGTCATTAATCTCTCCCAGTCACTCCTTTTCCCCAATTTTTCGAAAATTAGAAGAGATGTTGAATTTCTTTGATTTTTGATGTTTTAGGATCCAATTAGCTTGAGAAAAACGTTCACTCTTGCTTATGTGAAGCTCGGGTAAGGTGAGGATACCATAATTCTATTTTAATTTCACTAAATTTGAGCTTTGAGTATTAAATTGGGTATATATGTGTTATGAATGTGTATTAGGTTGTGAATAAATAATTGGAGCTTGAAATTGTGAATACCAGAACTTAGAGGAAGCTATTTAGTTGAGGTTTTGGGGCTGTGATTGGTTTTGATAAATTGCCTTGGTCACTACGTGGAAATCGGCCAAGATATGGTTTAGGTTTCTTGTATTTAATATGTAAGATTATGTGAAAACTTAGGCTTGATCATAGGATAAACTGGAATGCAGATGTATATCTAATGTTTATAATTTGATTGATGAATATGTTTGATTTGGTTTGGTGATTTGCTTATGAGGTGGAGTTTGTTACTAAATGAATTTTTGAAGTAATATACGGTTGAATTATTAATTATATGATTATAAGTAAATTGTAGGAAAGGATGATGGATTTGTTGGAATATGAAATTGTGTAATATTATTGATTGGTGATTAATGAAGTGATATAGAGCTTGTTGAGTATTGTTGTTGGCATTTGGAGTTGGTGTTGATAGGTTTGAAAATGAATGGAATGGAAGAAAAATGAGGTTTTGAAGAATTTGCTAAAGTTGATTTTTGGTCAAACTTCAGCGGTTTATAACTTGACTTCCGGAACCCCAAATTGATTTCAACTTAAATTAAATGAAAATTGGGTTCCTGAAGTTTATGCCATTCAAAAAATGGAAGAAAAATTATTTAAAATGACTGAGTTATGCCCATCGAAAATTTTGGTGTAGGATATGTTAATGTGCAGGTGGTATTCATCTGATTCTACAGCGCTCTGGTTGATCCCCTTTGTTTTTTTTGAAGAACGTACATCCACGTGTACACGTGACCCACGTGTACGCGTGGCATGGAATTTGGTGAAGCGTACGCGATTGGTCCCATACGCACGCGTAAGGGGTTTGCAATCATGTCCACGCGTACGCATGACAAAGGAATGCGCGCGCGAACTGCAGTTTCATATTTCCACACGTACGCGTGGCCCCTATTCCAGCAAACATGATTTTTGAGTTTTAAAACCTTATTTCAAATTTCTAAACCTCTATTTTTATTCCTTTAGTCATAAATAATGGTGTTAAGCCTGACAGTCAGACGAAACTAGGAAATGGGGATAACTTGGAGGTGGAGCAAAGCCAAAAAGAAAATGATGAATTGATTATGAAATGCTACGGATGATTATGATTGATACTTGGCTTGATAATTAAATGAATGATCATGTATGATACTTGGCTTGAATGATTAAATGATATGAGATACGAGATTCCCTTGATAAAGTGCCGTGGCTTGCCACCATGTGTATCAGGTTGAAAACTCGATACTCTGTTGACCCTACGACGTAAGGGTGACCGAAAACTTATAAATTTCCGGGAATGTTAATCCCATTGAGCAATGTTGATTATTTGAGAAAAAGCTATGCATAGACTCTTGGGGATGTACGTCGGGGGACAGTCTAAGGTTTTCGGACTAGTCGGGTTGGCTGGATAACCGACAGATGAGTCTCATCAGCCATAGGACAGGCATGCATCATATGCTTACTACTTGAATTACTTGTTTGTGCATTAACTGGGTGTGCCTAAGTGTACTTGCCATGTTAAATGTATATCTGTTACCTGCAGTATTTGTAACCTTCTTATGATTGTCTTTGTCTGTTTATTTGTCTGTGAAATGCTGACGGAGATGGAGGTATGGATGAATGGCAGTATGAGACTTAGATTTAAGGTTAAGTTAAGTTAGGCTTAGATACTCTTAGAAAACCACCTTTTATGGCTTCTGTTTTATACTCTAAGCTTTGAATGTTGGCGTTCTAGAATTGCCTCTGACATTCCCAAGACCTTATATCTTATGTGTGTGGCACATTTACCATATTGAGAACTTCCGGTTCTCATTCCATACTATGTTGTTGTTTTTTAGATGTAGGTCGAGAGGCGTCTCTTTAGGCGTCTGGGCTCCTGAAGCGAAGTGATTACTGGGTTATTTTGTTATACAGTGATGTATATATATGTACTTAGCTCTCTCTCCGCATAACTTGTTCTTTTGATCCTCTTAGAGCTTTATGGAGAGACAGGATTTTGTTTATGTACATTTGGGTTTTGAATATGTAAATATAAGTGTGTAAATATTTTCCGGCCAGCCTAGACTTCGCGGGCTAGGTTAATTAGAAGCTTGTTATTTTGTATCTTTGACTCTCTATTCCTACTTTTATTATCTTATGTTGATAGTTATAGTTTTCTTCATACGTAAGTCATTCCGTTTGCAGAGCGTTGCGTTTTTTATTTCGCAATTTTGTTTTACCCATTTTTCAAGACTCCTAGTTTATTATATTCTTTTTTTTTTATCAAAGATAGGAGACTCGAACCCGCAACCTCTTAATTGAGTATGGGGAGACTATGCCATTTGAGCTATTACTCATTGGCCTAGTTTATTATATTCTTTCTACTATTATATGTACACATTTTATTTTAGAAGTCGTAGCACCTCGCCACCACTGTTTTACATCCTAGGTGTAAAGCTCTATGTGGTAGAGTGTTACAATAAATATTTCATTGTAACACTTTATAAATTAGGAATCAAAATATATAAGTAAAAAATAATATAAATAAAAAAATTAATTCATTTATTCCAGTCAAATTAAATAAATTATTAATATAATTGAATGATTATAATTAATGTAGTCAAATAAATAATTAGTTAATTAACATGTTTAAATGAATTAAATAAATAAATAAAAACACTTTCAAATCATATCAAATCAACTATACTATTAATGGAAGAAATTTAATTTTAATAATATATAGTACATTAAAAGGAGAAATCCGTATATCTCATCCAATAAAATTTTTTTTTTTTCAAATGTGAGAATTATTTAACTTCAATTTACTTACTAAAGATAAAAGTCACGAAAACAATTACTAAAAAGAAAATAAATAAATAAATTTGTTGAAAATTTAACGGTAAATGTTTGAATTACTTGTTGGCTCTTATGAAAATCTTCACCCTCCTTTCGATTTTTTTTTTATAAATGTAGTAAAAAAAATTTAATATAAGAAAAAACAAATTGCAACTCTTTGAAATTCTTTAATATAAGGAGAAAAATCGTAACGAATCACACCCTTATTTAGTCAATTTTTCAAAGGAAAAAAAATCGTGAAAAATCACACCGTATTTAATGCCAAAAGACTTTTTTTAAAGAAAGATTTTATTTTTTTATCAATTACTTTTCTACTGCGTAAAAGGGACCAATAATGTGAAGACCATATCAAGGCCAAATTTTTTTATCATTATTATAATTGTAATATTATTAGATTAAACTAAATTAGTTTCACATACAAGACACTATAAATAATCCTAGTATTGTGGTTGATTATTCAAACACACACGTTGAAGAAAGCAAGAGAATATACATAACGTGATTATTATAGAATGGCTATCAACACATTCTCAAAGCTGTTCTTCTGCATTCTTTTCGTGAATGTGCTTTTGATGACTTCAGGTAACTATAAAATTGTTTCATAGCTTAATCAAATTACTCTTTATTTGAACAAAAGACATTACAAAAATGCTTTTATTAATTTTATTTAATGGTTACTTCCATAAAAGTATGTCTATATAAAAATAGTATTACGAAACGTTACATAATTTGACATATTTAATTTAATATATTCTTTTGAATAATTTAACTATTTATGATATTATCTTTACATACATGAAGACGTCTTCGTGAAAGTAACCACCATTTTTTTTTTATCATTTTTAAGTAACTAAAATTATATCTTCGAAAATAGTTTTTTTTTTCTGCAATAAATAAATAATAGAGTATTCTAGCTAGTTATTTGATGGTATGATAAGTTGATGAGGATTGTATAGGCATTAATTTATTTTTCTAAACTAAATAATCATGCTTTTGTTTCAAATTTTTGTTTTATAAAAAAACAAATTTTTATTACAATAATACAATCGAGTGTTCTTGGTTTTCAACTTTATTTTGTAAGAAATAATTATTCCTAATTTTATACACTATTTCATACTTGAATTGTTTGTTAAGAATCTATTTAAAACCTTTTTTTTTTAAATCTAAATAAATCAGTACTTAAGAAAAAAAAAAAAATTTGACTTTTCAATTATATAAAAGTATCATGAACAAACTGCATACAAATAAAACAAGTTAAGCAACGTAAATATATAAAAAAAAAAATTATATATGTTATTTTTTAGTCCAAAAAGAGTTATTAGTTTGCAAGCAAATAAATAAATAAATAAATAAAAATCCCAACCAACCGAAGTTCTGAATTTGCACACACAAATTCTAATGACATTGTGTTTAATTATTATCATTGCAGAAGCAAGAAGTGGCAATAAACAAGTGTGGTGCGAAATTAACAAAAATTGTAATCAAGCAGCATGTGCTAATTACTGTGCTACTCAGAATTTCCAACAAGGCCAGTGTGCTACCTCTTCACCCCAGCTGCCCAATAAGCCTCAGTGTTGCTGCACTTATTACCCTCCTTTCAATAATTAAGTTAAAGGATAATAATACGTTAATAAAATTATTATTATTGCTTTTATTTTATTCATGTTGATGTGTTTGTTCAAATATACAAACACACCCTTAATTGTTTTATCCTTGCTAAATTAGCAAGTAATGGAATGAATGAAATAAATTTCATCAAGTTTTAATAATTTATTGATATAGTATTGTTCAAATTTTTAATTTTAGATATAATTTTCGGAAATATTATCTAATAATAATGTTTTGTTCAAGATTTTCAGATCAGAATTCTCTTTTTTACGGAAAAAGTATGAAAAAGTCATATTTATGTATATGCATCTTCACCCTTCATTAACGTATCACTTTAAAATAAAAAGTAAAGAATCAATATAAAAAAAATAAGAAAGCGGATCCTAATAAATAAAGATTATATATCAGGATTATATGTGATGTTCAGAATATCAAATTTTATTATTGTTCATAAAATATAATTATTTCGCTTCGTATATGATAACATGCTCGAATGTTTTAAGAAACCGGAATAAAATATTGCATATTTGCATTGGCTAATTTGTTCAAATTTACCTTTTTTTAGTTCAAATTAATACGTATTTTAAATGTTTGTAATAGAAAAAAATTAAATATTATTTAAAAATTATTAATTTATACTTTTTAAATATTTAATTTAATTTAATATATTTTTATTTTTATTTTTATTTATTTAATTATTTAATTAGACTTTATATTAATAAATTTGAAATTTTTATTATTTTAATTTAGTAAAAAAATTATAAATACTTCATAACCTATTGAGGAGAAGACGTGGAAAGGGTTAAGGATTTGGAAGAATTATAAATACTTCATATAAATATTTTAGTGCCAATTACGTGGAAGAATCGGTGATGTATGTTATCTGAAATTTCTATTTTCGACAAGACTTCCAATTTCAGAATTCTTCTAGTGGTTCTGGGTCTCTCCATCATAGGTTCCCTTCGAGTTTAGGGTCATGTTTAAGTTTGTATAACATATGACAAAATATACTCATAATTTTTTAAATGAAAACATGCATAATGATTTTTGTTATACAAATTTAACAAAGTTAATTAACTATTTTTAATATTGATGAAATAACTGAGTGATGATTATTTTACTTGTCTTCAAAGCATAACATATTACCCATTAACAGGAATATATAGTTTGTGATTAAATTAAAATATTTAGATTAGAATTTTATTTTTTTAAAGATTTTTTAAAAATAATATTAATAATTAAATTTATAAATATCTTTTTATGATTCATAAATAAAATTTTTAAATTTTTTTATTTTTATGTTAAAATTAATTTGAGAACAATATAATATGGGATAAAATTTATTCTTAAATTATCTTTTTTATTTACAAAAAAAAAATTTGTTAACATTTATCTAGAATTATTTTATATTATTCTACTATTATATTTATTTTTGAAATAAAAATTAAAACAGTTTCATATTTTTTATTAGTTTAAATACCTATTAAAACTGCTAAAAATAAGATGAATACATAATATCTTAATCATAATGATAATAGGTATATTGATTCAATGTAATTTATAATATTTTTTTCTATTGCAAGATATATAATAAATATTTTAATAAAAAAAGATAGGATATAATTTATACTTATGCTTTATATATAAGTACCATCGTATAAAATTAGTTAATTATTCATGATTCCTATAAGGAGACAGGCTACAAAGACGAAGAAGAAGCCACACAATGATCTTAATCGAAGTTATTTTATCACTTAATCCTGCAAATTAAAAATACAATTAAGCACGTAAGAAATATAATTTAAACATTGAGAAGACTCAACATGTAGAGAGTTATGATAAATTAATTTGTATTGGATAAAATGATAAAATTATAATAAAAAAATATAAATACTTAAATAAATAGAAATAAAATAAAAGAAATAGAAAAGATATATTACAATAATGAATAATAATATTTTATAGTTTATAAAAAATATCAAAAAGTAAAAATAATACATCATAGGAAAAAAAAAGTATTATCAAGTAGAAGAGTAATTAGTAAAAAAATAAAACTCTCTTCTAGCATATATGACTTTTTACAGTGAATAAATTATGAAATACAAAAATAAAAAATAAAAAAATAAAAAATAAAATTGTATCTTTTTTAATAAATTAAAAAATATTCACAATTATATAATTGATAGTGCCCATATAACTATTAGATAATAAATTACAAACAATTATTAATAAAAATATTAAACTTGATATTAAAACAAAAAAGAAATATAAACAATGGCTAAAAATATAAAAATTTAAAATCAAAATATTTAAGATGAAAGAAAGAAATGAAAAAGAATTTTTGGTAAATAACGACTCAAACATTAATGTGACAATCAATTAAATTAAATAATATATATTTGAATTAATTAAATTAAATAATTAATATAATAAATTAATTATAATTGTTTAGTTTAATAAAGTAAGTTAAATAAATGAAAATATTTTATAAATATACTATGTAAAAGTTATAACATTTTTAAAAGTTATGATTAAAATATATAAGACAAAAAAATTAATGCAAATTAAAATAAAAATTAATTTATTTATTACATAATTTAATATTTAGGGCAAATCACTTATTTAAGCTAGGGGATCAAAAAATTATACAAATAAGCCAAATTAAAAATTTTTTTATGAATCAACTAGTTCATATTTTTATATAGTTCGAATCAGCCTAATTCGAATTACGTACACATGCACACACCCACTAATTCGAATCAACCTGATTCGAATTACACACACTAATTCGAATTAGGGTGATTTGAATTACACACTAATTCGAATCAGGGTGATTTGAATTACACACAGCACGTGCACATAGTAATTCGAATTAGACAGATTCGAATTACTCAATTTAAAATTTTTTTTAAAAAATTAAAAATATACATTTCTCGAGTAATAACTTAAAAAATTTATTAAAAATTTATTTAAAAAAAATTAATAATTTAAAAATTAAAAAATATATATTTTATTTCATACATTAAAAAAAAGCTAACAAAATATTTAATTATGAGACTTCTTTAAAATATTAATGAACTATCAATTCGAATTCCATACAATACAATACTTTGTTGCCCATTTTTAATAGCTCATAAATATTTTTTAATAATTTTTTTTAATAAATTTATTTCAATTATATGGTGAGATATTACATGATTCGAATTACGCATGGAGAAGTTCGAATCACTCTGATTCGAATTATATGGTGAGCAATTCGAATTCTATACAATACTCTTCTGTTCATTCTTGATAGCTCACGAATATTTTTTAATAAATTTATTTAAATTTATTTAATATTTTTCTATACAATACATCTTTTAAGCCATTTTTAAAATTATTTTGTATGAAATAACATATATTTTTAATTATTTTGTATGGAATAAAATATATTTTTATTATTTTGTATGGAATAAAATATTTTCTTTAATTTCTAAATTATTATTGACTATATAGAGTATTTTATTTAAAATTTGAGTACATGTATGTATTTACCTAAGTCATTAGAATATTACAAATTTTTATAGTACTCCTAACATTTTTTAAGCCATTTTTTTAAAATTATTTTGCATAGCATAAAATATTTTTTGTAGTGTAATTGAAATAAATTTATTAAAACAATTTATTAAAAAATATTCATGAGCTATTAAAAATGGGCAACAGAGTATTGTATTGTATGGAATTCGAATTGATAGCTTCTTAATATTTTAAAGAAGTCTCGTAATTAAATATTTTGTTAGCTTTTTTTTAATGTATGAAATAAAATATATATTTTTTTATTTTTAAATTATTAATTTTTTAATAAATTTTTTTAAGTTATTACTAGAGAAATATATATATTTTTAAATTTTTTTAAAAATTTTTTTAAATTGAGTAATTCGAATCTGCCCAATTCGAATTACTATATGCACGTGTCTGTGTGTAATTCGAATCACTCTGATTCGAATTAATGGGTGTGTGCGTGTGTACGTAATTCGAATCGAATCAGTATGATTTGAATTACATGTAGATAAAGTTCGAATTAAGCTAATTTGAACTATATATAAAATGGTTTATTCATGAAAAAATTTTTAATTTGACTTATTCGTGTAATTTTTTGATCCCTTGGTTCATTTTAGTGATTTACCCTAATATTTATATCAATCAAATTAGATAAATATTTAATTATAATACTTAAAATCATTAATCAAAAGATAAACAAAATAAATATAAATTAAAAAAATTAATTCATTTATTTTAGTCAAATCAAATATATAATTAATGTAATTGATTGGTTATATTTAATGTGGTCAAACAAAATATTAAATAATTTATTATTTATTTTAATCAAATCAAATAAATGATTAGTTAATTAACATATTTAAATAAATCAAATAAATAATTCAAAAAACACCTTCAAAAGTCAAAACATATCAAATTAGCTATATTATTAATTGAAGAAATTCAATTTTAATAATATATAATACATAAAAACGAGAAATCCGTATATCTCATCCAATAAAATTTATTTATTTATTTCAAATGTGAGAACTATTTAACTTCAATTTACTTATTAAAGAAAAAGTCACCAAAACTATTACTAAAAAGAAAATAAATAAATTTGTTGAAAATTTAAGGGTGAATGTTTGAATTACTTGTTGGCTCTTATGAAAATCTTGACCCTTTCGATTTTTTTTTTTATAAATGTAGTAAAAAAAACTTTTAATATAAGAAAAAACAAATTGCAACTTGTTGAAATTCTTTTGAGAAAAATAGTGACGAATCAATATTTTAGAGGAAAAAAATCGTGAAAAATTACAACGTAGTATTTAATGCCAAAAGACTTTTTTAAAAGAAAGATTTTTATTTTTTTATCGATTACTCTTTCACTTCGTAAACATTAAATTAAAGGGACGACCAATAATGTGAAGACCATATCAAGGCCAGTTTTTTTAATCATTATTATAATTGTAATTATAATATTGCATTAGATTAAATTAAATTAGTTTCACATACAAGACACTATAAATAATCTAAGTATTGTGGTTGATTATTCAAAGACATACGTTGAAGAAAGCAAGAGAATATACATAACGTGATTATTATAGAATGGCTATCAACACATTTTCAAAGTTGTTCTTCTGCATTCTTTTCGTGAATGTGCTTTTGATGACTTCAGGTAACTATAAAATTGTTTCCTAGCTTAATCAAATTACTCTTTGAACAAAAGATAGTTACAAAAATGATCTTTTATTAATTTCATTTGGTGACTACTCCTATAAAAATATGTTTATGCAAAAATATATAATATTATAAATCATTAGTTAATTTGACATATTTAATTTAATATGTTCTATCGAATAATTTAACGATTTATGATACCATTTTCATATAAAGATGGCTTCGTGACTAAAGCAGCTACCATCTTTTTTTTTTTTTTTTTTTTATCATTTTGAAGTAACTAAAATTGTTTCCCCAAAAATAGTTTTTCTCCTCCAATAAATAAATAGAGTACTCTTCTAGTTAGTTCTCGGTTGGTACGATAAGTTGATAAGGATAGTATAGGCATTAATTTATTTGTTTAAACTAAATAATTCTGCTTTTGTTTCAAATTTTATTTCATAAAAAATATTTTTGAAAAAAAAGGAATTTTTATTACAATAATACAATCGAGTGTGCTTGGTTTTCAACTTTATTTTGGAAGAAATAATTATTCATAATTTTATATAAATTTAATTTTATACACTAATTCATAATTGAATTATTTTTTAAGAATCTATTTAATATCTTTTTTTAATAAAGATATAAAATGAATCAGTATTTAAGAAAAAAAAATATTTAACTTTTCCATTTATATGAAAATATCATGAACAAACTGCATCCAAATTAAAACAAGTTAAGCAATATATAAATATATAAAAATTATATATATATTATTTTTAGCCAAAAAAAAGTTAGTAGTTTACAAATAAATAAATGAATAAATTACCATTTGTATCCATGAAAGATACAAACGCTGACAAATATATCGATATAAGAATAAAATGACAATTATATCTACGGAAGATAGTTTCTATGTGCCAAGAATACCCTAACGGACTAATTGTGTAACCAACGTCTGGGTACTATTGGCATACGGAAGCCATCTTTCGTAATTATAATTATCGTTTTATTTTTATATAGATACATTTATCAGCATCTGTATTTTTTATGGGTACAAATGGTAATTTATTCTAAATAAATAAATAAAAATCCCATCCAACCGCAAATTCTAATGACATTGTGTTTAATTGTTATCATTGCAGAAGCAATTAGAAGTGGCACAACGGCACGGCCTGATCAAATAGTGATTTGCACGTTTCAAGCAAAATGTGATGAACAAACATGCACTAATGACTGTGTTAGTAAGAATTTCCAACGTGGCCAGTGTGATAACTCTTCAGCCAAGCCTCAGTGTTGCTGCATTAATTCCCGTCTCAATTAAGTCAAAGGTTAATAATATGTTAACAACATTATGGCTGCTTTTATTTTCTTAATATTGTGTTTGTTCAAATATATATATATTTCGAACAAACGTCATTAATGTTATATCCATGCTACATATAATAAGCAAGTAGTGGAATGAAATAAACTTTGTTCAAGTTTTAATAATTTATTGATATAGTATTATTCAACCATATAGTGCCAATTATGTGGAGAATTGGTCACGTATATTATATATCCAGAATTGCTTTTTCTATTATGACTTCCAATTTTAGAATCATTCCGGTGGTCGGGTATCTCTCCATCATACAGGTTCCTTTGAGTTTAGGGTCATGTTTTGTATAACCTATGACAAAATAGACTCATTATTAAATATAAATTAAATATACCTATGGATTGTTTAAAAAAAAATTGGACACAGTTAATAAATTTCTTACATGTATCTTTTTACAAAATGAATTCAAATAAATTATATATCTGAGTAATAAATCAATCTTAGTAAATAATGTTTGTCTTAATAAAAATAAAATTAATATAGGGCAAAATGAAACAAATTATGGAGTCAAGTATATAACAATACAAAAAAATGTTGGTTATTATGGTAGTTTTTTGAGGTATTTATGGCAGTTTTAATTGTCATTATTTTCGAAAACGGAGTTTTTAGAAGCATTATTCTAATTATTACGATGATTTTAAAAAAATCGTCACAATTTTTAGAATTAAAATAGAAATTTTTAATAAGTTAAAATGTCGGTTTCAATTGTCATTATATAAATAATTTAATATTTATATCAATCAAATTAAATAAATATTTAATTATAATATTTTAAAAATTATTAATCAAAATATATAAGATAAAAAAATAAATGTAAATTAAAAAATTAATTCATTTATTCTAGTCAAATCAAATATATAATTAATGTAATTAATTGATTATAGTTAATGTAGTCAAACAAAATATTAAATAATTTATTATTTATCTTAATCAAATCAAATAAATGATTAGTTAATTAACATATTTAAATATATCAAATAAATAATTTAAAAAACACCTTTTTTTTTTAATAAAGATATGGAGACTTGAACCCGCAACCTCTTATGTTAATATGGCGAGATTATGTCATTTGACCTATAAGTCATTAGCTAAAAAATACCTTCAAAACATATCAAATCAGCTATACTATTAATGGAAGAAATTTAATTTTAATAATATATAATGCATTAAAAGGAGAAATCCGTATATCTCATCCAATAAAATTTATTTATTTTTTTTCAAATATGAGAACTATTTAACTTCAATTTACTTACTAAAAAAAAGTCACCAAAACAATTACTAATAAATAAATAAATAAATTTGTTGAAAATTTAAGGGTAAATGTTTGAATTACTTGTTGGCTCTTATGAAAATCTTGACCCTTTCGATTTTTTTTTTTTTTTTATAAATTTAGTAAAAAAACTTTAATATAAGAAAAAACAAATTGCAACTTGTTGAAATTCTTTTAAGGAGAAAAATAGTGACGAATCACAGTCACACCCTTAATTAGTCAATACAAGTGTAATAATCCGTGTCATGTACGTGATAAAACTAAAATTATAATTTTAAATTATTCTATTAAAATTAATTTGAATTGTAATAATTTAATTAATAAATAAATAATATGATGTGCATTGTTCGTATTTTTTTAAATATAATATTAAATGTATTAATTCGAATGTAGCTATTAAGTGTATAAAAATTATGTTTGAATTATGAATTCTCTAAATGAAATTATCCCGTTTAAAATATTTAAATTATGATTTCAATCATAAATTACAATTATGATTTAAAAAATTTTTTGATATAATATTACATTTTTTTTTCATTTTTACTATTAATATGTTGATATTACAAGTCTAAATTACAGTATTTTACTTAATCTTGACTGAAAAAAAAATAGTTACGTATTTCTATCATTTAATTTATTTAATACACAATGTGCTAACACTAACGATATTTTAAAAAAATATATATATTGATAAAAATAGATATAATATAATTACAAATATAACATAAATAAATAAAATATATAAATAAATGCGAAACTAATATGTTTACCAATGTCTTTGTTAAATTTTATAAATTAGAAAATAAATTATGTATTCAGTTGCTTGGTGATCACATAGATGATCAAGTAATTGGATTGTAAATTGATCTCATAGTGTACATCTTATTTTTTTTCATTTTTGAATGAAAGCGAGAATTAAGGGAGTAAGTAGTAATATATAAAGAAAAAAAAATTTGCACCACAACACATCATTATAACCTAAATAAATATTCATATTAAAATTTTACATACTGTAAATCATGAAGATCAATTACAATGTACTGGTCACTTCTCTCTATTTTTGACCATGATATGAGTTTTTCTTTTCTAATCAAGAATCTAATAACATCTAATTGAACAAAAAAATTGAATTAAAAGTACCAAATTAAGGACAAATGAGTGAATAATATAAGAAATTATAACTTCGAACGTGTATAAAATAAAAAGAATTTAGTGATTTATTTTATATTAAATGATAAAACTAACAATAATATATTAATAAAAGGATATACCTTTAAAAAAAGTCACAATACAATTTCAAATATTTTCATAAATAAACTGTTAAAATTTTTGTTATCGATAAAATGATGCTATTATACAATTTTTTGGCAAAACTTAAAATCAAAAGGAAAATAATTTTATGTGGGTTAATATAAATTAATTACGTACCAAATAAGTAGAATCATTCATTTGTTTGTTTCAATATATCAGCATGAGCAAGCAAATTAAAATGATTATCCAGAATTTTACGATCATCGACCAAATGTACTATACCTGACTCCATCTTAAAAGATATTTTGCACGTATGTACAGTTAGAAGATATATTCCGCTTGATTTCTCGATCTCAAAATTTGAGAAACCATAGACTTTTCTTTCTACCAATTCATTCTCAAATATTTTTGTCAAATAATTCTTGATTGAACAATGAATTTTATCGTATTGCAAAACAAATTAAATATAAAAGCTATTAGCATTTACAAAGCTATTAAAAAGAATTGTCTTTGACTTGATTGAACAATGAATTTTATTGTATTGTAAAATAAATTAAATATAAAAGTTATTAGCATTTACAAAGCTATTAAAAAAAATTGTCTTTGACTTGTGAAATTGTGTACTTATAAAATTAACTTAAAATATGAACTACAAATATTTATAAGAATTTAATTTTGATACACTGACAGTGTAAAGTAGTTTTACACGTGTATCCAATTACGTAATGACACATCAATAAAAATAAATACATTTTACATGACCGCGTGAATGGTCATCCAAAAGAACGGATGTGATTGCACGACTATGTAAAACGCTTTACACTGTCAGTGCATCAAAATTAAACTCTATTTATAAATTGAACTTAGCATTACTTGAAAAAATTTAGTAAATGAATCAATTAATCTTATCATCTATTAGAACTATTTCTATGTAAACCGTCTTACTCTTATCAAACTTGAATGGAACTTTTTATAACCTTATAATTCTTGTCTTTATTTTTTATACTTTCTCTTCGTATAATCTATTATAGGTGATACTATTAATAGAATTGTAATCAATAGTCATTAGGTATGAAAAAAAAATAGAATAAAGACTATGTGAAAATTATAACTTTTTTAAATAATAAACATGAAAGAAAATTTACTGCTTATTATATATACTAATAATATGTCAATAATTTTAAAAATTTACTAATAATACTAATAGTTTAAAGATAATTTTACTATAGCTATAATAAATTTAGTTATTACTCTAAATAAATAAAATAAATAATATATTTAAAAACTAAAGAAAAAAAATTAGCGGTAATCATGTTTAGAATGTTTCCATGTTTTTTTTTCATTTTTTTTGCTTGCTATTCTTTCACTGCAATGTTGGATCAAAGAAACTCTAAATTTAAAATATAATAATAAATATGTCATGTAATGAAAAAATAAGAAACTAAATATATATATATATATATATATATATATATATATATATATATATATATATTATTGCTATATAGAGAGTCAATGCACAAAGATGTTATCGTAATAAAATATCACACTATAAATAATTATATTTGTCAAGTAAATTTATTTATACTCTATATCTATTGTATTATTTTATGTAAAATTAAAATCTACTCTTCTATATATATATATATATATTTGCTTCTTACATTGTTTAAAATTAAATTAGAATTATGTCTAAAGGCTTAACATGGTAAACAGAAAATAATTAATATCTAATATTTTAATAATTAAAAACCTAAAATAAGTTAATAGATAATAATAATTAATACCTAAAATATCATATATATATATATATATATATATATATATATATATATATATATATATATATAATATTGTCCAAAATTAAATTAAAATTATGTTCAAAGTTTTAATACCGTAATTGAGGTATAATTAATACCTAAATTATTGAAAAGGAATTTTTAATAAATGTGAGGAATAAAAATAAAAAAAATTAATAAATAATATTAATGTTTAAATGAAAGAGTTGATAAAGAATAATAATTATAAGTAAAAATAGTATTTTTATTTTGGAAAAAAAAACACATGAAAAATTGTTTAATAATCCGTGTCATGTACATGATAATAAATTGTTCAATAATTCGTACTATGCACGTGATAAGTTTGAAATTATAATTTTAAATTATTTTATTAAAATTAATTTAAATTGTAGTAATTGCGTTTATTTTTTCTTAATCTAGGGTTATGTGTATCAACTCTAATATAGTTATTAATCGTTTTTGTTAATCAACTTTTTTTCTCTAACTTTATGATTTAAAATAATAATTATAATATTAATAATTAAAAAAATTATTATATTATAATTATTTACGTTTTATTCCCAAAATTAAAAACATACTATTTTTTTATTTAATGGTTTTTATTTATACTACCAGTATATATTAATCGATTAGTCAATGATTTTTTTATTCGTAGGATATATTTATTTATTTTGTTTAAATAATTTTAAATATTTTCTTATTTAAGTACACATATATTAAGTTACATATATTAATTATTTTTTATTTTTTTAGCCTACAATAATTATGCTGATTTTGTTATTCCATTAATACCATCATATACGTAATAATATTCATAAATCATACTAATTTTCGTGTATATATATATATATATATATATATATATATATATATATATATATATATATATATATATATTTTGATTGTATGTAAATATATTTAAATTGTATATATTAATTATTTTTTATCATAATTAATTTTTTTAAGTCTATAATCATTCAATAATTTTTTATTCTTTATTATTAATGTCATCGTATGTGTAATTTTTATAAATTATAATAATTTCTTTATTTATCTATACATATATATTAATTTTGTTAAATAATTTTAAATATTTGTTTATATATATATATTAATTGTACATAAAAAAATTTAAGTCATATATGCAAATTATTTTTTTGTTATGATTATTTTTTTATATATATATGATTATTTTTTATTCTACAATCGAGTAATAATTTTTTTTATATCCATGTATATTCCCCAATCCCTTTTCATATGTATGATTAACAATTTTTTTTAAATGGTAATATTTTAATTTTTTTCTTTCACATATTTTTATATATTAGCAAGAAAGCAAAATCACGTATTGTGACTCTTTTTCTTTTTTCACGCCTTAATCTTAATTAATCAATCTTGTGTCCAAAACAGATGTTAGTTAATCTTAATTAAACTTTTAATCATTCTAATTTATTGATGAATTACATTTCTCTTAATAATTGCATTACTAATCTGAAATACGTACAAAAAAAAGGTGATACATATATCAAAAAAGAAAAAAACTTAAAAAAAAATCATATTAAAAAGTTTAAAAATAACATATCCATAAAGAATAGTCATAATATATAAATTGAGACAACAATTTAAATTTCTCTAAAACTAATTTAATCAACTACCAATATTAGAACTAAATTATTTAAATAATATTTAATCTATTTTAATCCTTAGATACGTATAGATCAGAGTCATTCTCGTAACAACCAACCGAAATAATATCATAAGATTAAATACTTAGAATCAGTACAAATTCAGACTATCTTCTTATTAAAATTGTCAAATTAAATTGACTTTTATTCTCTTCAATGGCATTGCATTAATGCACCAAAAGACCGGTAGTTTTTGAAAAAAATACAATATGTTATAAAATTATTTTTAATACAAAAAGCTTAAGAGAAAAAAATTTAAATATAGTGCCAATCTTTGAATTGCATCTTCAAGGTTGGCACGAATTTTTCAAAATTGAACCTAAATTGAGGAAATTCGATCTCATTATATGCTCCACTTCGAATATTTTTGGACAAACATAGAGGGGATGTGACTTGAACTTGACCTACAAAGCTCTTTAGAAACAATTGCCCAATCAAAAAAGAATAACACATTAAAAAAATGCTTTAATTCTTAGATTTAGACTCACTAACCACAAAGAAACACTATATATAGCCTTTAGTAGTACAAAAATAATTATAGAAATTAATTATTGCAATATCAATTTACCACTATGAACGTTAGTATCATATTTATAGCAATTAGAATTATAAATTTATGTTTAACTTTTTATATAATTATAATTAAGATATTTTTAAGTCAGTATAATTATGCATTATTCATTAAATGTTAATTATAATATAATTCTAGTAAAGATATTTTTTAAAATAAATTTATAAGAGAGAATAGTGCCTTTATTTTGAAAAGAAAATAAATTCATGAAAAATTGACACCTTACTTTCATTAGTTGGGGAAAAATTCAATTTTAGTATATTAAGTAGATTATTTTATATAATTATAATAAAGATATTTTTCTAAATTGGTATAATCATGCATTATTTATTAAATGCTAATTGTAATATAATTATAATAAAGATATTTTTCTAAAAATAATTTTAGAAGAGAGAAGAGTGCTTTCATTACATGAGAATAGTACTTTTTAAAAATAAAGATATTTTTTTAAATTGGTATAATCATGCATTATTCATTAAATGCTAATTGTAATATAATTATAATAAAGATATTTTTCTAAAAATAATTTTAGAAGAGAGAATAGTGCTTTTATTACATGAGAATAGTACTTTCTAAAAATAAAGATATGTTCCTAAATTAGTATAATTATGTATTATTTATTAAATATTAATTATAATATAATTATAATAAATATATTTTTTATAAAATAATTTAGAATAGAGAATAGGAAAGTTCATTTTAGAGGGAAAACGGAATTATGAGAGATCGACATGTCACCTTCATTAATTGCGAGAAAATCTAATTTTAATATATTAAGTAGATTTTAAAAAAAATTGTGAAAAATTACACCGTATTTAATGCCAAAGCACTTTTTTTAAAAGAACGATTTTATTTATTTTTTATCAATTTCTCTTCCACTTCGTAATCATTAAATTAAAGGGACCAATAATAATATGAAGATCATATCCCCAAATTTTTTTATCATTTTATCATTATTATAAGAGAAAATTTCAATTTTTTTTAGAGATACTAAAATAATACTCTTCTCTCTTCTATTTATAAAATGTACATTTTTTTTTATAATTTTTAAAAAAATTTTTCTTTAATCCATTTTAAATTTTTTGTGTTAACTAATATGAATTTTATCCATTTTCAAGAAAAATAAATTATTTTTTACAAAAATATCCTTTATAAAAAATTTTATTTTTTATCATTAAATTTTGCTTATCAAAATATCCTTCAATAAATTATTTTTTTATTGATTAAATTATATTTTTATCAAAATATTTTTTAAAAAATAAATAATTAAATTATTTTTTTCTAAGATAACCTTCAATAATTTTTAATTATTAAATTGTGATTTTACCAAAATTTTTGTTAACAATTATTTTTATATTTTACTATTAATTTTTCGATATCAATATATATTATTTTAACATTAAATAAAAAAATTAGTAAGATTATTTTTCGATATCAGTATATATTAATTTTTATACATATTAACAGTGGTAAGATTTTTTTTTATTTAAAATAGATAAAGTTAACATTAGTTAACACAAAAAATTTAAAATAGATTAAAGAGAAATTTTTTAAAAATTATAAAAAAAAAAATGTACATTTTACAAATAAAAGAGAAGAGACTGTCATTTTCGTATTTTTGGAGAAAAGGATCGAAATTCTCTCTTATTATAATTATTATAATTATAATATTACATTAGATTAAATTAAATTAGTTTCACATACAAGACACTATAAATAATCTAAGTATTGTGGTTGATTATTCAAAGACACACGTTGAAGAAAGCAAGAGAATATACATAACGTGATTATTATAGAATGGCTATCAACACATTTTCAAAGTTTTTCTTCTGCATTCTTTTCGTGAATATGCTTTTGATGACTTCAGGTAACTATAAAATTGTTTCATAGCTTAATCAAGTTACTCTTTGAACAAAAGATAGTTACAAAAATTATCTTTTATTAATTTTATTTGGTGCCTACTCTTATAAAAGTATGCCTATATAAAAATAGTATTATGAATTATTAAATAATCTAACAATTCATGATATCATTTTCACATGAAAATATCTTGGATTCGTGTAAACAACCACCATTTTTTTAATCATTTTAATTAAAGTAACTAAAATTACATTCCCAAAATTAGTTTTTCTCCTCTAATAAATAAATAAATAGAAATCCCATCGAACCGCAGCTCTAAATTCCACACACAAATTCTAATGACATTATGTTTAATTGTTATCACTGCAGAAGCAATTAGAAGTGGCACAACGGCAGGGCCTGATCAAATATCGATTTGCATGTTTCGACTAAAATGTGATAAACAAAGGTGCAATAATGACTGTGTTCGTAAGAATTTCCAACGTGGCGTGTGTGATGACACAGAAATCGCTCAGTGTTGCTGCATTAAAGGATTTTAAATATGTTAATAACATTATGGCTGCTTTTATTTTCTTAATATTGTGTTTGTTCAAATAAGCAAGTAGTGGAATGAAATAAATTAAACTTTGTTCAAGTTTTAATTTTAAATAGAATGTACATAAATATTATCTTAGAGTGATGCTATAATAATAATATTTGTTCAGAATTTTCGGATCAGAATTTTTTCTTTTACAAAAAGAGTATGAGAGTCATATTCACGTATACATATCTTCATCCTTCGTTAATTTATCACTTTAAAATGAGAAGGAAAAAATTAATATAAAAATAAAGGAAGAAGATCCTAAACGAGGACTATAGACTATAGAGCTTTTCAGCTCATCCTTAAATGCTCTTTGTTAAGTATGGAGTGCTACACACTTTGTTAATTTGTTAAATTTGAACTCTTTATTTATTATATTTTATTTGAATGGTCTGAATTTAAAAAAATAACCTGTTAATCAGGTTAACTATTTTTTTTTATAAATTTTAAATTTTTTTATAAGTTTCAGATATTGGGCTAAAATCCAAAATAAAAAAATAGTATATAAATATTAAAAGCAACATATTTATACAACAAAAAAGTTACTGGACTTTAGAATTAAAATAAATAATACATGAAAAATAAGTTAAAAATTCATGTACTAAATTCAGAAAAAAAAGATATATTAGAATTTAAAAAAAAAATAAAAATATATATTATGTATATAATATTAAAATTTAAATAAATTTTATTTTGTGTAAAACAAAATTATAATATTAAATATAAATACAATAATAAAAAATATTGTGTTATATAAATTTAATTAATACATATACATATAATTTTATTTTGTGTGAAATAAAATTATAACATTAAATATGAAGTGAATGATAAAAGATTTTGTATTATATAAATTTAATTTAAAAAATATATATACAATGTAAGAAGCAAACAAAAATATAATAATTTTATTTTGTGTGAAACAAAAATTCATATAAAAAATATTTATATAATTTTTTTATTAACAATTTTTTTATTGAAATATGTTACTTTACTATATTTAAAATATATTATTTGAAATAATTATATTATTTTAGTTAATATATATTATTTAAAAGAATATTTAAAATTTATTATTTTGTATTAAAAATATTATTAAAAATATATTATTAGTTTTTCTTAAAATAACATTTTTTTTTGGTTCAAATACTATGAAAAAATTTTACGAGACTATTCAATAAATATTATATAAGTTAATAAAAGAAAGAAATACTCTTTTTTTTTTATACCAAAAATAGGAAGACTTAAATCCACAATCTCTTAGATGAGTATGAAAAGAGTATGTCATTTGAATTATACTTCGTTGGTAAAAAAAGAAATACTCTTAATTATATATTAAATAGAATAATTATTTATTAGGCTCATTCTTATACAAATAAAAATTTCTCTTAGTTTTATATCTGTAATATTTTATACCAATTAGTTTAAAGTTTAATTATTTTTGAATAAATTAATAAAAAAGTAATACAAATAATTGTTTAAATATAATTGTATTTTAATTTTTCATTCTATTACGTTCACGTTCACGTTGAGGATAATTTGAAATAAAAGATAATGTATTTTGTGCTTTGACTGCATCGTCATCTGAGAATTTGGAGACCGGGGGTTCTTCTGGGTTCTTCTATAGAATCGGTTTTGTGTTTGGAGTTAGCCAACCAGCAGCGGCGACAGATAGGCTTCTTCCTCTTCTATAGCAGCGATTTTTTGGGTTTTGAAAGTTATTCATGGCAGAAGTAGAAGGGAGTGGTTCAAGAGCGTCAAAATCTGTGACTAGACAGAACGATAGTGGAAGCACCGCCAGCAAACGAAATAATGAAGATGCTTGAAGGCATCGCATCGACAATAACATTATTTCGATCAAGTTTTCCTAAGTACTTTTGTGGTGTAAAGTGGTCCTGTGTTAAAAGAGGGAATTAGTTTTTTTTGTTAGTGTCAATTTGTTTATTCAGCCCATAAAAAAAATAATAAATAAATTTAATTTACCAAATAACTTTTGATAATAGATTAATTTTTAAAGAGTATTGTACTCTCTATTTTACCTGAAATGCACTAATTTTTGCCGAATTTTTCTATTGACTTCCAATTTTAGAATTCATCCGCCGGTGTGGTCGGGTATCAGAGTTTTGTATAACCTATGACAAAGTGTACTCATTATTAAATATCACCTATGAATTGTTTAAAAAAAATTTGCATACTTAGTTAATAAATTTTTTACAGGTATCTTTTTACAAAATAAATTCAAATAAATTATATCTCTGAGTAATAAATCAATCTTAGTAAATAATGTTTGTCTTAATAAAAATAAAATTAATATGGGGCAAAATGAAACAAATTATGGAGTCAAGTATATAACAATACAAAAAAATTTTGATTATTATGGTAGCTTTTTGAGGCATTTATGGGGTTTAAATCGTCATTATTTTTTAAAAACGGAGTTTTTAAAAACGCTATTCTAATTATTACGATGATTTTTAAAAAATCGCCACAATTTTTAAAATTAAAACGGCCATTATATTTAGATAAAATAGCATTTATTTAGTTAGTTAAAAGAACGGTTAATACTGTCGTGTTTTTTATGGAAATAAAATGACATTTTTTATTATTTAAAAAGACGGTTATCAATTGTCATTTTTTTTATAAGAGTGATATTTTTATTATTTATAAATGACAATTTAAAACCGTCATTTTTCTTAATTAAAAGAACGTCTTTTATTGTTTTTTTTTTTTTAGTTAAAATGATGACGTTTTTAGTTGTTTAAAAATAGCAGCGACAAACTTCCGTTTTTTTAAGTTAGAGTAATATTTTTTATCGTTTAAAAGGGTATTTTAATTTTTATCCGTCATTTTAACGTCGTTAAAATGATAATTTTTGCTCATTTAAAATGACAATTAAAATTATCATTTTGACCACATTAAATCATAACTCATAAATAGGGGTGGCAATATATACCCTACCTTCGGGTACCCAATCCGACCCCACCCGGTCGGGTAGGGTTGCCAATCCGATCCGCAGCGGGTAGGGTAGGGTGCGGGTAGGGTTTTCGTGCGGGTCGGGTAGGGTGCGGGTTGAGCCAACCCTACCCGACCAACCCGCACCCTATATATGTATATGTTATATACTTATATAAAAATATATTTTAAGTAGATGTTGAACTAAAGACTTCTCACTAAATACAAAATATCCTTAGTCATTAAAAGAAGATCATTAATTGATAATTTAATAAACTTTTTTTACATAAAAGTCAGTTCTATTTTAAATTGTCATCAAGTTATATAATAACGTTGCATTTTTTTGTAACCCGCGGGTAGGGTCGGGTACCTGCGGGTTAAGAGCGGGTAGGGTTAGGGTTGAGATATTCTCAACCCGCGAGTAGGATAGGGTTGAGTTTATATAAAAATCTCAACCCGCGGATAGGGTTAGGGTTGACTCCAAACCCTACCCTACCCTACCCATTGCCACCCCCTACTCATAAACAAAACATCAAAGATAATATATAATTTTTTAATATTAGAAATAAAAAATTATAATCCCTATACAAAATATCAAATATAACGTGATTGTTTAATTATAAATATCTTAATATATAGTTAAGTTCTTAATACATAAAATTTTAACATATATAAAAAGATCACAATATTTTTTGTTGCTTGCTTCAGCAAATCTACTTCTTAATTCTTTTGGTGACTGATTTTTACTTTTTTAATCTAATTCTTACAAAAAAAAAATATAATTTAAAAATATAATAAAAAGTTAAAAAATAACAAAAATATAGATACATATCCAGAATCAAGTGGAAAATAAATATTTTTATCATTTTCTATTCCAATTTTACTACTAATTAACGAATTTAGATTATCCCTGGCCTGCATGCACTCTGCTACTCATTAGAGGTGGAAATGCATGCGCCCATGCATGATGCTTATGAAGAGTGCATGTAGTCAAATATTTAAATGGGAACAACTCTTCATTACAATAAAAATGAAAATATTGTTGATCAAATTGCTGTGCATTGACTTTAAAAAAGAATGAAATCATTCGATCGGACTTACATATGCAGACTTGACCCTTTTACTAACGGCCATAAACCTACCATGCACCTTCAATTAGGTCAGTTGGAATAAATAATTTAATTAAATTTTTTTAAAAAAAAATATATTAAATAATAAATATTTATATTAAAAATAGTTTATAGATAAATTATTTTATGTTTAGTTTTTTAGTTCTAAAAATATTTATTTTAAAAGAATTATGATAAAAAAAATTTATTATGAAAGAAGTCATTTTTTTTAATTTTTCTATGAACATTTAAATAACTTATTAAAAAATTATAATTTAATTTTAAAAATTACACCAAATATTAATACTACTATTTTTAAAAATTCAAAAAAAATAACTTTTAAAACTTTTCAAATGGACTCTGCTATCAATACTATCTCATTTTAGCCACGTAACTAACCAACCTCTTCCATTTATACATTTTATTTTTCCTTCACAAAACCAAATTTTTTCCCCTTTTTTTTATGCATGCAGTTCACAAAAAATTGTAAAAATAAATCAATGTGTAAATTTTAACCCTTTTTTTACCTTGACACCAAAGAAGAGTTCGATCTAATACTTTATTTCTATCCTAGTTGATCCCGATTCGACATTAGAGAGCAAGGAGGGATTCGAAACCCCAACACCGTGGTTCGTAGCTACGTGTTCTAATCCTCTGAGCTACAGGCCCCATCCCGTCTCCACTGAATGACTAAAAAAAAGATTCGCAGGTTAGGTCAAATTGAAAAGTTTGTTATTTTTATTTTTTATAAAAGCAAGCTAAACAACATTTCAATCTTTTTCTTTATCGCCACCACCCAAGAGATTCTTTCCAGATGTCCTCAGCGCCGAGGAACCTGTACTAGGGTGTATGTACGACTCGTTCAGATCATAGACTAAGACAAAAAAGGAAAAAAGATTTTCCAGTATCGATATTATTTCTTTTTCTGCTTTTGTGTTAAGCTTTTTATTTTTCTTAATAGATGATTGGCTACAAAAAGATTTTTTTTTAGTGAACGTGTCATAGTGAATTCCTCTTATTTTTTGTGAATTTGTTTTGTTATCAAGCATTTTTTTGAATTTGATTTCAAAAATCTTCTAATCTAACTAAAACTGAAAAAAGGATATATTAAAATATGAGAATAAATCTTACCAGTATTTTGCATTTCATATTACCAAAAAAATTAAAATTAAAAATTCATAGCAACTAAAATTAGAATAATGATATCCGTTGGTATTTAAGATATTGCAGATTGATGAATTAATGGAGAGAGGGATTTTTATTTGTACAAATAGTACTTCGAATTTAAAACGAGCATAAAAAAATTAACGATACTTCTTTATTTTTTGAGTTGTTCTACCGGATCGGTCGTTCAAGACCTTTGGTCTCTACCACAGACCCAAGAAATAATCCAAAATGTAAAATGAAAAGAAATAAAGTAATAAAGATTGTGTTTTTATATGTGAAGCTTATTATTAAGGAACACCACAGCTAATTGTAGGAGACTAGTGCTTTAATCCAAGTATTTAGTTTTTACGCTTAGATAATAATTGTGTAATGTATCAAAGTAAAATTAAAAAAAAAAAAACTTTTAATAGAAAGAAGGGTAAGAAATAAAGAAAGAACAAACAAAAAATTTCTCATCAAAAATTTTTTTTAAAAGAATATTTATTTTCAAAAACCTAAATTATCTTGTTTATATTTTTGGGTTTGATATTTTTTAGGTTAACGTTGAAAATAATATTTTTTCAAAAATCATGATAAATTAATTTAATCCTTTAAATAATATATAAATATAAAATTATGTTTATTTTTCTATTATCCCTTCTAATGTCATGAATTTATATAATTAACACCTATCCAACGCATTAAAAAAATAAGAAACTTAAAATACACCGTTTCACTTTTCTCTGATAATAACGAATTAAAAATACCTTAAAAACCAGCACCAAATAAATAACAACAAAAATTACAAAGAGTTCATATCCATGTATTTGCACACTCTCAAGTTTCAATCAAATTGAAAAGTTAAACATTTAAATTAATTATCATTTTCAAATATCAGAATATCAAAAAGTAGTGAACTGACCTTTCGATTTAGAACGAAAGGAAGACATTGAAAAGTTTGGCGAAGAAGATACAGAAAATGGCAAGGAAGAGATCGACATTAGAAGAGACATTGCCAAAGAAGATCGTCATTGGAAGAGATCACTGCTAGAGAAGATGTCGCCAAAAAAGTCATCGTTGGAGGAGATCGTAGTGGCAGCATAGTGTTTCAACCTTACTCTCAGATAGACAGTGCAGCGTTTCTGAAATTAGAGTTGAGTCATAATTATCAATTTAAATATAGATGATAATGGCATTAAAACCCATCACAATTATCAAAACCAGCCACAAAATACAATAAATAATTATGACAGCAATAAAAAATGTCGTAATATCTAAATATTATGGGGATTCTACAAAATTGTTATAATATAAATGTCATTTTAAACCATTTTTATGTAGTATGTATAATTTTTTATATATTTTGTAATAAGAATAAAGTGACAAATTAAATAAACTTTTGAGAATCTATATTTTGGATAAATTATTCTATAAATAAATATTAATAAAATTTTTAAGATAATAAACATAAACAAAATAATTTAAATTAAAATATGTTTTTATTAATATTTTTTTAAAGACTAACCTATTTAAAGTGTAAATTTTCAGAATTTTATTTGTTATTTTATCCTTTATAATAATAAATTCTAAAATATCAATAGAGGCATAATCCCCCCACCGTATACAAGTAAATCCGTCTCTAACTCTATTGATCTCTACCACACATATACAGTATTGCACCATTTGAATATCCGACCCAGCCATATAAGCTTTATATTATCATTCATGGTACTTAAGTTAACTCAAAATGAACTGCAATAAGCCTTTTTATAATTTCCAAACTCTTCAGTCTGCGCAACGCCACAACTCCCTTACTCATATGGTAATATATATATGGTTAACAAAACTTCCATGTATATATGTTGTCAAGTCTGTAAACTCCGGTTAAATTAGTAGATAATTAGTTAATAAATTAGTTTTTAATAAGGAGAATTAGAAATGTGAATATTATATTAAATTAGGGTAGAGCTCATCGAAACGAGAATTTTGACACTAATTTCGAAGAAAACGGTCCAAAATTGGACTGAAAGAACCGAACCGATTAAACAGGACCCAAACTGGACTGTCGGTCCAACCGGACCAGCCCTTTTAAGTGAACCCAAGCACTTCGTCCCTTTCATTCCAACAGAAACGAAGCTTTCAGCTTCCAGGGGAGGGAAGAACGAAAACTTCACCGAAACCCTAACGTTACTTTCCAAATCCCATAACTTCTCCGTCCGAGCTCCAATTGCCGCACCGTTTGCGGTCACGCGTACACCGCGTCGAGCTCTACATTTCTACCGGAACAATTTCACTGGTAACTTGTTTAATCACTCTCAGCCCTTTTTTCTCCCAATTTTTGAATTTTTTTAATGGGAAGGTTGAATTTCTTTGATTTCTGATGTTTTAGGATCCAATTAGCTTGAGAAAAATGTTTACTCTTACTTATGTGAAGCTTGGGTAAGGTGAGGATATGATAATTCTATTTTATTTTTATTGAATTTGAGCTTTGAGTATTAAATTGGATATATATGTGTTATGAATGTGTATTAGGTTGTGAATAAATAATTGGAGCTTGAAATTGTGAATACTGGAACTTGGAAGAAGCGGATTAGTTGAGTTTTGAGGGGCTACCTTGGTTTGAATAAATAGCTTTGGTCGTTACGTGGAAATCGGCCAAGGTATGGTTTAGGTTTCTTGCATTTAATATATAATGTTCTGTGAAAATTTAGGCTAGATGACCATAGGATAAGTTGGAATGCAGGTGTATGTTTAATGTTTAGTAATTTGTCGATGAATATATTTGGTTGAAGTTTATTGGATAATTAGTTATTAATTTTGGATGGTGAATGTTGTTATGTTAATTTGGAGAGAATTATGGTTGAATATTAGTGTTGATGAACATGGTTGGTTTGGTGCTTGTTGATTAACTAATGATTTGGTGAATTATTGATTTGAGGTATAACTATTGTGGAGGTTGTTGTGATAATGAGGTATTTTGTGTTAGAAGCCTAGAATTAGTGAATTATGATCCTTAGTTGAATTTTGGTTATTGGATTTGAATATTGTATGAGTATAATTTGTTGTTCTAAGGTAGATTTATTGTGGTGACTGTTATGATGATGAGAAAGGGTAGGTTGAGTTGAAAAGAAAGCATGTTTGGATCCGAAAAGGGTGGTAAAGTCCAAGTTTTAGAGAAGATGCTGCCGAAATTTTATAAAAATTAGAGATTTTATTTATATGATTATTTAAAAAGATTTAGATTCAAAGGTTATATGGTTTGATTTAGAGTTATTAAGAAAATGAACATGTTTTAAGTTTGATTCATTTAGAAAAGAATGAATTATGTTTTGAATTGGAACTATTGATGGACGGAATGGGAGGTATGATAATGAAGGATAAGGATTGAATATGATTGACGTATAATGATGAATGAGATGCGATTGAGAATGATGTGGATGTTGATGAATTATAATTGAATTATTTATATGGCTTATGAATTTAAATAATCTGAGATACGAGATTCCCTGGATCAAGTGCCGTGGCTTGCCACCACGTGTACCAGGTTGAAAACTCGATACTCTGTTGACCCTACGACGTAAGTGTGACCGGGCACTATATAAATTCGCGGGAATGTTACCCCCATTGAGCAATATTGATTATTTGAGAAAACGTTATGCATAGACTCTTAGGGATGCACGTTGGGGGACAGTCTAAGGACAATTCAGACTTGTCGAGTTGGATGGATAACCGACAGATGAGTCTCATCAGCCATAGGACAGGCATGCATCATATGCATATTACTTGAATTACTTTCTTATGCTTTAATTGGGTGTGCCTATCTGTATTTGCCATGCTAAATGTGTATTTGTTACATGCAGTAGTTGTAACCTTCTTGTGTTTGCCTTTATCTGTCTATTTGTCTATGAAAATGCATGATGGTGTTGGAGGTATGGAGGAATAGCAGTATAGGACTTAGATTTAAGGTTAAGTTAAGTTAGGTTTAAATATTCTTAGAAAATCACCTTTTATGACTTCTGTTTAATACTTTAAGCTCTATAATCTGAGTTTCGGCATTCTAGGATTGCCTCTGGCATTCCCAGGACCTTATATATTATGTGTGTGGCACATTTACCATACTGAGAACCTCCGGTTCTCATTCCATACTATGTTATTGTTTTTCAGATGTAGGTCGAGAGGCATCTCGTTAGGCGTCTGGACTCTTGAAGCGGAGTGGTTACAGGGTTATTTTGTTATGCTATGATGTATATATATATGTACTTAGTTTTCTCTCCGCATAACTTGTTCTTTTGATCCTCTTAGAGGTTTATGGAGAGGTAGGATTGTGTATATGTATTTTTGGGTTTTAGATATGTATGTATATATATGTAAATATTCTCCAGCCAGTCTTGACTTCGCAGGCTGAGTTAGGAGCTTGTTATTTTATATCTTTGGCACTCTATTCCTACTTCTGTCGTCTTATGTTTAGTAGTTATGGTTTTCTTAGCACGCAAATCAACTCGTTCCTTGAGCATTGCGCTTTTATTTTGCGATTTTTATTCCCTCTATTCTTCAAGGCTCCTAGCATATTATAATTCTTCTGCTATTATATGTACTCATTTTATTTTAGAGGTCGTAATACCATATTACCTCTGTTTTATGACTTAAGCATAAAGCTTTGTGTGGTAGGGTGTTACATTATGGTATTAGAGCAGTTCGTTCCTATAGAGCCTGAAAGACGGACTGATTGTACTTCTGTGTATTCTCTGTATATGTGTTTATGTGCTATTAGGATATCTGATTGATATATATGGCATAAACGTTTGTGAGCATGCATTTGGAACTTAAAGCATTAGACCTGCGATATTGAGACTGATCAACTTAATATCACTTGTTTGGTGTGTATAGGGACCAGATGTCGACTCGCGGACACGGTCGCGGGCGAGGTAGAGGTAGGACAGGCACCGTTACTCCTGCTCCCATAGGGACTAATCCAGTAGAATTTATGGCTACCCTGGGAAATATGGCTGCAGCTATGCAGGCAACAGCCGAGGCATTGGGTAATCAAATAAATCAGGGTAATCATGGGAACAATAATGATGAGGATGGTCCAATGACACTTGCTATATTTCTGAATGTTCACCCTTCGACCTTTAGGGGAACCTCAAATCCCACTAATGCAGATAATTGGATTCAGGCTATTGAAAGGGCGTTACAGGCACAACAGGTTCCTGAAGAGCAATGAGTTGAATTTGGGACTTATCAGTTGCAAGGTGAAGCTCAGTATTGGTGGCAGGGAACACGACGTATCCTGCAGCCTGATGGTGCTGCAATTCCTTGGGAGGTTTTCCGGACAGAGTTCTATAAGAAGTACTTTCCTAATTCAGCCAGAAATGCCAAGGAACTTCAATTAATGCAGTTAAAGCAGGGACAGATGACTGTTGCTGAGTATACTAGCAAATTTGAGGAGTTATGTCGCTTTTTTTGTATCTGTCAAGGTGTGCCTGAAGATTTTACTGAATGGAAATGTATTAAGTATGAAGGAGGTCTCCGGAGCGATATTCTGAGCTTCATTGCCCCAATGGAGATCAGGGTGTTTTCTGAATTGGTGAATTAGAGTAGGGTGGCTGAGGATTGTGTGAGGAAGGCGGCAACAGAGAAAGGGAGTTTGAGGGTGCCTTTTCAGAGGCCTTCAAGGAGGAATTTTGCTCCGAGAGGTAGAAATTTCAAGCGTGGAGGTTTTGTTCCGCAGCAGACTCAGGGTCAAGGTAATTACAGAAGGCCGAATACTAATGCTAGTCAAGGAAAAAGGTTTGGGAAGCAGCCACAGCAAGATCTGAATTGTCAGAAGTGCGGAAAGTATCATCCTGGAGTTCCGTGCAGACTAGGACTTGGAGTATGCTATTCCTGTGGATAGCCCGGGCATATAGCCAGTAATTGCCCAGAGAAGAAGAAGTATGAGACTGGTAGGGTGTAGCAGCCGAGGAGAGTATACACCACTTCTATCATAGGTGCTGAGGGATCTGAGACACTGATTAGAGGTAATTGTGAAATGGCTGGTAAAATCTTAAATGCTTTATTTGATTCAGGAGCAAGTCATTCATTTATTGCATTTGAAAAGGCCCATGAATTAGGATTGAGAATGGTGGTTTTAGGTTACGATCTGAAAGTATATAATGCTACTCATGAAACTATGGTGACTAGGATAGGATGTCCACAAGTTCCCTTTCGAGTACAACAGCGTGAATTTGTGCATGATTTGATTTATTTACCTATGACTGGTCTTGATCTCATTTTGGGATTGGATTGGTTATCCAAGAATCATGTTTTGCTTGATTGTTCTGAGAAGTCAGTACAGTTTATGCCGGAAGGGTCAGAAGCACCGGTTGTGGTGAATAGTTACTATTTGAATTCTATGATAGTAAACTGTTCTGGAACTGAATGTCAGGGTATTATTTTATTAACTGCGGGAGTATCAGGTGATGATCAGAGTTTAGAGCAGATTCCGGTTGTATGTGAATTTTCAGATATGTTTCCGGATGATATTAATGAATTTCCACTTAACCGGGAAGTGGAATTCGTAATTGAGTTGGTGCCTAGAGCCGGTCCAATTTCGATTACTCTTTACAGGATGTCACCTTTAGAAATGAATGAACTGAAAGCTCAGCTGGAAGATCTGTTGGGTAAGCATTTTATCTGACCAAGTGTTTCTCCGTGGGGAGCGTCAGTGTTACTGGTAAAAAAGAAGGATGTGAGTATGCGGTTGTGTGTCGATTATCGATAATTGAATAAGATCACTGTGAAGAATAAATATTCGTTGCCTATAATTGATGATCTAATGGATCAATTACAGGGTGCCAGTGTGTTTTCTAAGATTGATTTGCAATCCGGGTATCATCAGATAAGGGTTAGAGACGAGGATATTCCAAAAACTGTTTTCAGGACGCGTTATGGTCATTATGAGTATACAGTGATGTCTTTCGGGTTAACTAATGCCCCGGAAGTATTTATGGATTATATGAACAAGATTTTTCGACCGTATCTGGACAAGTTTGTTATTGTCTTCATTGATGATATTCTTGTTTATTCTAAGTCTGAAGAGGAACATGCTGATCACTTGCAAACTGTGCTGCAAATTCTGAGAGACAGGAAGTTATATGCTAAGTTATCTAAATGTGAGTTCTGGAAGAGTGAAGTGAAGTTTCTCGGCTACGTGGTGAGTAAGCAGGGTATAGCTGTAGATCATGCTAAGGTGGAAGCAGTGATGAATTGGGAGCGACCAACTTCAGTGACAGAGATAAGGAGTTTCCTAGGTTTGGCGGGGTATTATCGCAGATTCATTAAGGGATTTTCACAGGTCGCCTGACCTTTAACTAAATTGACTAGGAAGGATACACCTTTTGTCTGGACTCCGGAATGTGAAGAGAGTTTCCAAGCATTGAAGCACAGGTTGACTACTGCACCTGTATTGGTATTACCTGAACTAAGTGAACCGTTTAAAGTGTACTGTGATGCATCTCTGAAAGGGTTGGGGTACGTTCTGATGCAGTACCAGAATGTTGTAGCATACGCCTCACGGCAATTAAGACCGCATGAAATGAACTATCCAACACATAATTTGGAACTTGCTGCTGTTGTGTTTGCTTTAAAGATTTGGAGGCACTACCTCTATGGTGTTAAGTTTCATGTTTTCTCAGACCATAAGAGATTGAAGTATCTTTTTGAGCAGAAAGAGTTGAATATGCATCAGAGGAGGTGGATGGAGCTTCTGAAAGATTATGATTTTGAATTGAATTATCATCCAGGAAAAGCAAACGTTGTGGTGGATGCCTTAAGTCGGAAATCTTTATATGCAGCTTGGATGACGCTACGGGAAGAAGAATTACTAAAGGCATTTCAAGGTTTGAATTTGGGAATTAAAGAAGAATCTAGAATCCTGTGTTTGAGTCAGTTGCAGATTTCAAGTGATTTTAAATCAGAACTTCTAAAGGCTCATCGAGACAGTGAAGCGTTACGTAAGGTATTACCAGCAGTCGAACAGGGGAAACAGTGGAGAGTGTCAGAAGGACAGGATGGTTTGTGGAGGTTCAAGAACCAGATTATTGTGCCAGATATCGGAGACCTGCGACAGAGTATTTTGAAGGAAGCTCATAAGAGTGGATTCTCAATTCACCCGGGGAGTACTAAAATGTATCAGGATCTGAAAGCGATGTTCTGGTGGCCAGGTATAAAGAATGATGTGGCATTGTATGTATCTAAATGTTTAACATGTTAGAAGGTTAAGATTGAGCATCAGAGACCATCAGGGACCCTTCAGCCTTTAGAGATTCCACAATAGAAATGGGAGAGTATTGCAATAGACTTTGTGATAGGTTTGCCTAGGACCCGGTTTGGTTGTGACGCTATTTGGGTAGTTGTGGATTGACTGACAAAATCAGCTCACTTTCTTCCTATCCGAATAAGTTGTACAATGGAAGAATTAGCTCGAATGTATATTAAAGAGATTGTAAGGTTGCATGGCGTGCCTTCTACCATTATATCTGATAGGGATCCTCGCTTCACATCAAGATTCTGGGGAGTTTTTTACGTGCATTTGGGACTCAGTTAAGCTTGAGTATTGCGTATCACCCTCAGACAGATGGTCAGTCAGAGAGAACTATTCAGACCTTGGAAGATATGCTAAGGTTTTGGACCAGCCGACGAGTTGGAATCAGTATATGCCATTAGTAGAGTTTGCTTATAATAATAGCTATCATGCGAGCATCGGAATGGCTCCATATGAGACTCTGTATGGCAGAAAATGTCAATCTCCGTTGTGTTGGTATGAAACTGGAGAAAGGAGTTTATTAGGGCCTGAGGTGATAGCTGAAACTACTGAACAGATAAAGAAGATTCGTAGTCGAATGCTTATAGCCCAGAGCTGCCAGAAAAGTTATGCTGATCAGAGGCGAAAGCCTTTGGAATTTGAGGAAGGGGAGCATGTTTTTCTGAAAGTTACACTAACCACAGGAGTGGGAAGAGCTATTAAGACTAAGAAACTAAATTCCCGTTATATTGGACCGTTTGAGATCCTAAAGAAAATTGGGCCAGTGGCTTATAGAATTGTCTTACTGCCGTATCTTTCGAATTTGCACGATGTGTTTTATGTATCGCAGCTTCGGAAGTATACTCCTGACGCAAGTCATGTTCTAAAACCGAAACCAATTCAAGTAAGAGAAGATCTAACACTCCCAGTAATTCCGGTGAGAATTGATGACATCAGTGTTAAACGATTACGCGGGAAGGAAGTATCATTGGTAAAAGTAGCTTGGAGTCGAGATGGTATCGAGGAACATACCTGGGAGCTCGAATCAGATATGCGAAAGGACTATCCACATCTCTTTTCAGGTAACTAGTGATGTGTATTTTCGGAAAACGAAAAACGAATTCCAAACACACAAATCTAACCGGCAAGTGTACCGGGTCGTATCAAGTAATAATAACTCACGTGAGTGAGGTCGATCCCACAGGGATTGAAGGATTGAGCAATTTTAGTTTGGTGGCTGATTTAGTCAAGCGAATCAAGAGTTGATTTGAGTGGTTTGTGTTTGACAGAAGCTAAATTGCATGAAATTAAAAGGGAGAGGGACAATTGGCACGAATTTAAAGTGCAGAGAAATTAAAGAGGCTGAATCTTAAAATGCAAGTAATATAAATTGCAGAAACTTAGATTGCAAGAAATGTAAATTGCAGAATCTTAAAGTGCAAGAAATATAAATGGCTTGAATTGTAAAGGGAGTTGGGAATGAGATTTGCAGAAATCAAACAAGGAGAAGTAAATTGCATTAATCAGACAAGTAGAAGGTAACTCGAATTGAACCGGATCTAAAACGGAAATATAAATGAACTTGAAAAGCTTTAAACAGAGAATTTAAAATGCAAACTCCAGATCTCAGGACCCAAGAGACTAGATAACCGAGTCTAGATCTCAATGCCTTCCTAGATCCAAATGGAGAATTCAATTGTAAGAAATAGAGAAAAGTAAATAGCAGAATGAGTAAAAGAAGAGACAATGAACAGAAATTGAAATTCAATTATGCAGTAAAGAAAGCAGAGAGATCTCAAGATGAGATTGAAACAGAATTTCTTCAATTCTCCAACCCAAGATCCAAGACAAATGTAAAAAGTGCTCAAACAAGAACAAGGAAGAAGAGAGATCAATTCTCCTCCCTAATTCTCTTGAATTCTAAAAACAACAATGCAAAAATGTAAAGGTGCTCTCTACTGTAAGTGTTCTGAAAATTCTCCAAGGAAAAAGCTCTCCTTTAAAACTTAAATCCTAATCTATTTATACACTTTCTTCAAATGGTCTTCAAGCCTTAAATTGGGCCTTTGCTCTTGATGGAATTGGGTTGATAAGATCCTCTGTTGATTGCTCTTGGAGTTGGAGAGAAACCCATTGTGAACCGGGTCAAGAATCATAAAAGTTTGAGTAAAAGTTTGAGGTAAACTTTTACTTAAACTTTTTATACCAGCTAGCTTCACTTGCTGCTACCAACGTTTGGGCTAAAGTTTGAGGTCAAACTTTAGCTCAAACGTTGGTCCCCTTGTGTATATGTGTGGCGCCAACGTTTGCCAAAAAGATTGAGGCAAACGTTGGCGCAAGCTTTTCTCCTCCAGGGTGTGCAAGTGTGGCGCCAACGTTTGCCAAAAAGTTTGAGGCAAACATTGGCGCAAGCTTTTCTCCTCCAGGGTGTAGGTTTTGTGATGCCAACGTTTGCCAAAAAGTTTGAGGCAAACGTTGGCTCAAGCTTTTTTTTCCTCTGGGGTGTTTTCAATTCTTCCAAAAGTTTGAGCTAAAGTTTGAGGCAAACTTTGGCTCAAGCATTTTGTTCTCTCTTGCTCCTAGCCATTCCTTCTTTCTTCAACCTTCTTCAAAACTCTTTTCACCTATCATCAATCAATCAAAACAATCAAAGCTATGCCCCAAATCATGAGATTGTGTTTCTTTCATAATATATAACAATTATAGCATAAAATCTCATGAAAGTGCATGAATTCATCCATGGTTGATTGAATCAAAGGAAACATGGAAATCTACCCAATTGGCTTGCTTATGGCTTAAGAAAGTGCATAAAATCAATTGAAAACAAAAGAAAAAGACTAGTGAAACTAGGCTAAGATGACTTGTCATCAACTAGATTTGAATTTTGAGGACAAAATTCTTTATTAGGTGGGTAGGATGTAAATCCTGGTTAAATTAGTAGATAATTAGTCAATAAATTAGTTTTTAATAAGGAGGATTAGAAATGTGAATATTATATTAAATTAGGGTAGAGCTCATCGAAACAAGAATTTTGACACTAATTTCGAAGAAAACAGTCCAAAATTGGACCGAAAGGACCAAACCGGTTGAATTGGATCCAAACTGGGCTGTAGGTCCAACCGGACCAGCCCTTTTAAGTGAACCCAAGCCCTTCGTCCCCTTCATTCCAACAGAAAACGAAGCTTTCAGCTTCCAGGGAAGGGAAGAACGAAAACTTCACCGAAACCCTAACGTTACTTTCCAAATCCCATAACTTCTCCATTCGAGCTCCGATTGCCGCACCGTTTGCGGCCACGCGTCCACTGCAGCGAGCTCTACATTTCTATTGGAACAATTTCACTGGTAATTTGTTTAATCACTCTCAGCCCTCTTTTCCCCCAATTTTCAAATTTTTTTAATGGGAAGGTTGAATTTCTTTGATTTCTGATGTTTTAGGATCCAATTGACTTGAGGAAAACGTTCACTCTTGCTTATGTGAAGCTTGGGTAAGATGAGGATATGATAATTCTATTTTATTTTCATTGAATTTGAGCTTTGAGTATTAAATTTGATATATATGTGTTATGAATGTGTATTAGGTTGTGAATAAATAATTGGAGCTTGAAATTGTGAATACTGGAACTTGGAGGAAGAGAATTAGTTGAGTTTTGAGGGGCTGCCTTGGTTTTGAATAAATAGCTTTGGCCGTTACGTGGAAATCGGCCAAGGTATGGTTTAGGTTTCTTGCATTTAATATATAATGTTCTGTGAAAACTTAGGCTAGATGACCATAGGATAAGTTGGAATGCAGGTGTATGTTTAATGTTTAGTAATTTGTCGATGAATATATTTGGTTGAAGTTTATTGGATAGTTAGTTATTAATTTTGGATGGTGAATGTTGTTATGTTAATTTGGAGAGAATTATGGTTGAATGTTATTGTTGATGAACATGGTTGGTTTGGTGCTTGTTGATTAACTAATGATTTGGTGAATTATTGATTTGAGGTATAACTATTGTGGAGGTTGTTGTGATAATGAGGTATTTTGTGTTAGAAGCCTAGGATTAGTGAACTATGATCCTTAGTTGAATTTTGGTTGTTGGATTTGAATATTGTATGAGTATAATTGTTGATCTAAGGTAGATTTATTGTGGTGACTGTTATGATGATGAAAAAGGGTAGGTTGAATTGAAAAGAAAGCAGGTTTGGACCCAAAAAGGGTGGCAAAGTCCTAGTTTTAGAGGAGATGCTGCCGAAATTTTATAAAAATTAGAGATTTTATTTATATGATTATTTAAAAAGATTTAGATTCAAAGGTTATATGGTTTGATTTAGAGTTATTAAGAAAATGAACATGTTTTAAGTTTGATTCATTTAGAAAAGAATGAATTATGTTTTGAATTGGAACTATTGATGGATGGAATGGGAGGTGTGATAATGAAGGATAAGGATTGAATTTGATTGAATATAATGATGAATGAGATGCGATTGAGAATGATGTGGATGTTGATGAATTATAATTGAATTATTTATATGGCTTATGAATTTGAATAATCTGAGATACGAGATTCCCTAGATCAAGTGCCGTGGCTTGCCACCATGTGTACTATGTTGAAAACTCGATACTCTGTTGACCTTACGACGTAAGTGTGACCGGGCACTATATAAATTCTCGGGAATATTACCCCATTGAGCAATATTGATTATTTGTGAAAAAACTATGCATAGACTCTTGGGGATGCACGTTGGGGGACAGTCTAAGGACAATTCAGACTTGTTGGGTTGGCTGGATAATCGACAGATGAGCCTCATCAGCCATAGGACAGGCATGCATCATATGCATATTACTTGAATTACTTGCTTGTGCTTTAATTGGGTGTGCCTATCTGTATTTGCCATGCTAAATGTGTATTTGTTACCTGCAGTAGTTGTAACCTTCTTGTGTTTGCCTTTATCTGTCTATTTGTCTGTGAAAATGCATGATGGTGTTGGAGGTACGGAGGAATGGCAGTATAGGACTTAAATTTAAGGTTAAGTTAAGTTAGGTTTAAATATTCTTAGAAAACCACCTTTTATGGCTTCTGTTTAATACTTTAAGCTCTATAATCTGAGTGTCGGCGTTCTAGGATTGCCTCTGGTATTCCCATGACCTTATATATTATGTGTGTGGCACCTTTACCATCCTGAGAACCTCCGGTTCTCATTCCATACTATGTTGTTGTTTTTCATATGCAAGTCGAGAGGCATCTCGTTAGGCGTCTGGACTCTTGAAGCAGAGTGGTTATAGGGTTATTTTGTTATGCTATGATGAATATATATGTACTTGGTTTTCTCTCCGCATAACTTGTTCTTTTGATCCTCTTAGAGGTTTATGGAGAGGTAGGATTGTGTATATGTATTTTTGGATTTTGGATATGTATGTATATATATGTAAATATTCTCCGGCCAGTCTTGACTTTGCAGGCTGAGTTAGGAGCTTGTTATTTTGTATCTTTGGCACTCTATTCCTACTTATGTCGTCTTATGTTTAGTAGTTATGGTTTTCTTAGCACGCAAGTCAACTCGTTCCTTGAGCGTTGCGCTTTTATTTTGCGATTTTTATTCCCTCTATTCTTCAAGACTCCTAGCATATTATAATTCTTCTGCTATTATATGTACTCATTTTATTTTAGAGGTCGTAATACCACATCACCTCTGTTTTATGATTTAAGCATAAAGCTTTGTGTGGTAGGGTGTTACAAAGTCAACTGATCTAATAGTAGTCTGATAGATAATTTAATTAAAAAATATTTTTTTTCTAGAAGTAATATATTGTAATTAAAAGGATTAAAAGAAAAAAATGTATAAATCCAAATAAATGTTTAATATATTTGAATTTACTTTATATTGCCCACATGAAATAGCAACACCTATAACCCCATATTTATGATGGCAAGACCCAATTAATTTTATCATAATTAAAATATCATATAAGGTTAACTTATTTTTGCATGGCCGCCCCTATAAATAAACTGGACAATAAGGTTATTATTCATATTCTTTTAAGAAAATTAAAAAAAAAAATCTTTAAGTGATTTTGTTAGAATGGCTAATGTTGCTCCAAAACTTTTGTTGTGCATTCTTCTCATGACTTTGCTCTTCACTTCAGGTAACAAAATTTATCTTAAAGCTTAATTAATAAATTCTGGTTTCAAACATATGACAAATGTAATAAGTAAGAACCTTTTATGGGAGTTTTTTTTTTTTAAACACTAAGATTATATATCAAGAATCAAAACTCCAGAATTTTTGTATAGAAACTTTGAAATCATATTATGAAATTACTTATATATACTATCAGTTCAAAATATTAGGTGATATATATAACATCATCTATTGAATCCTTAGGCATTAATACATTATATTACAAATTAAATTCCGTTGCTTTATTTTGTTTCAAATTTCATTTTATAACTTAAAATGCGCTTGTTTCAACTTTTTTCTTAAAAAAAATATGAATATTTAATTTCATAACTCAAAAAGAAAAATTATAAAATAATAAAACATTTTTTTTTTTTGGTTTCCAAATAATAAAACATTTAACCTAACTTTTAACGTTTTCGAATTACATAAAAGAAAATTGAAGTTGTAAAATTATTTTTAAAAATTAGAAAAACAAATACATCCTAAAATGAGAGACTCATAGAATTCCCACTCAGAGATTTCAATTATTATTTTACAAAATTCATACTATATTATTGTGTTAGACTACTGTTAGTTTCATTTTACATCCAAACGCACATTTCGATACACAAGCAAATTTCTAATGGAATTGTTGTATTTATTATTATTGCAGACGCAAGAAGTGGCACAATGTATGGAACTAATGATGCACCAAAGTTTTGTTTGACAATCCGAAACTGTAAAGATCGAAATTGCGATACATATTGTATACTTAAGAAATACCAATATGGCCTTTGTACGAACTCAAGTAAATGTTGCTGCTATTAATGCTAGACGTCAACTTAAATGCTTTTCTCGTTGTGTTTGTTTACATCACAATTTTCTGTATTTCGTGGTTACTGACTAATGCTAAGTCGTCAAAATATTATAAACCATAAATAAAAATATAATTAATAATATTTATATTAATAAGTGAGTATAAATCATTTTTTTAACTTAATTGATATAATTAATTTTTTTTATAATTATCTTTTTTTATTTATTTACATCAAAAATTAATTCCAAATTTAATGTGAATTAAATCTAAAAAAATTTTCTTTCATTATTACTTTCATAATTTTATAATTTTTTCTCAAATAAAAATTTTAAATTTTGATATTTTTAATCCTAAAAATCCCAAATCGTCTCGACACATTTTATAAAAAATAAAGACATCTTAAATTTGATTAGTCTCTATTTATTTAAAATAAACAACTTTTAAAATTATTAGTTTTGACCAGCAAAATAAAATAATAAATAATAAATTAGCACCAATTCATTGATTATAGATATTATGTGTTTAAAATTATAGATGTTATAGTGTTATACATATAAAATTATGGATGTTAAATTAAAAAATTCTAACAACTTCTACTATTCAACTCGTATTTTATATATAGACTATTAAAAAATAAAAAATAAAAAATAAACAATGATTAAAAAAATAAATTTTTAAAAATAATTATTAACTCATCATATTAAAATCAATAAATAAGCATACATATGAATATTAAATAAAAAATATTAAAATAATTAAAATTATGATTTATTAGTGCAACAAACAACAACAACAACAAATTAAAGCCTTGTCCCACTAGGTGGAGTCGGCTACATGGATCAAATAACGCCATTGAGATCTATCATGTGTATCATGTCTACAAAGAGACCGTTTACATGTAGATCTCATTTGATCACCTCATGGATGATCTTTCTAGGTCTTCCTCTGCCTTTTGCCCCTTATCCATCTTCCATCTCATTCACCTTTCTAACTGGGTGCATGCTCTGTCGGTCTTCTTCTCACACGTCCAAACCACCTGAGACGCGATTCTACAATCTTTTCCACAGTAGGTACTACTCCAACTCTCTCACTTATATCCTCGTTCCTTATTCTATCCAACCGCGTATGACCACTCATCCATCTCAACATCTTCATCTCTGCTACACTTAACTTATGTTCGTACTCCCCTTTGGCCACCCAACACTTTGTACAATAAAGCATAGCCGGTCTAATAGCAGTACGATAGAATTTACCTTTAAGTTTTAAAGGCACTTTTTTGTCACATATAAAACTAGGCGCACTCCACCATTTTGACTAACCTGCTTGGATCTTATGATTTACATCTGGTTCAATCTCTCCATTATCCTGTAATGCACCCAAAACACTTAAAACTTTTAACTTTTCATAGGATTTTTTCTCCAATCATTACCTCTATATTAGAATTTTCCCTTCGGCGGCCGAACTTACAATCCATATATTCTGTCTTGCTATGACTTATGCGCATACCATACACTTCTAGAGCTTCTTTCCATAAATCTAACTTTTTATTTAGGTCTTCCCTTGACGCTCCCATAAGAACGATATCACTGGCAAAAAGCATGCACCATGGCACAGGCTCTTGGATATGCTCTGTGAGTACTTCCAAGACTAATGTAAAAAGATATGAATTTAAGAATGCTCTAATTAGATTCTTAATTATGGATAGTTTTAATTTACAAAAAAATATCATGTTAACTCTAACATTTTTTATACTGACAAAAACCTAATTACAAAATTAAAAATATTGTAGGGATCCAATTAAAAGAAAAAAAAGTATAGAAACTTAATTGTAAATTTGATTAAACTATAGAAACCAATAGGGTAATCTATTTTATCTATATAAAAATTGGATTTTTACACTTAACGATGAAGTTGACGTGACATACTTTTGAGAGTGTTTTATGATTTATTTCTTTTAACCGATTATATTTAATTCATTATAATAAGTTAATTATATCAACTAATTAATTTGGTTAGATATTTAAGTATCTCACAATTTATTATAATTTCTATCAATCAATTAATAGTAATTCAAACTTAGTGATTAATTTGTTAGAAAATTATTACTTATTAATTTATTTATAGGCAATATATATTAATTACAATCATAAATTAAGCTATTTTACATTAAATAATTTATATAATGGTGATCTCATTTATTATTATAAATGCTGAATTAATTAAATAAATCATTGTTATTTTTGATTTGGAATTAAATGTGAATAAAATTAGAGATACTATTTTATTTGAATTTTAGAGTTAGTTTAATGGGTGCCACACTCAAATATAAACAGTGATTTTAAAGTTTTGGTCCCCAACACGTCAAAGCCGCCTCCATGCCTTGTTTTGCTATCAGAAAAATTGCGATAGGTTCAATCCTATCAGAGATATAGAAGGCTTTAATTAAAAAAGATTAAAAAACTAAAACTCTCTCAATTATACTCACGAATTTAGATACGTTTTCACGCTCTCATAAGCTATCTTTCTTAATAATTTAATATGAATGGCCTAAGGGTTAAGAAATCCTGGAATATTCAACATATTTAACTATACCCTTTTTCTTCTTAAATAAATTTAAACTTTCACTATTTTTTTATGAAATAGTTCTTATATGCATCATGCGAGAATGAAAAAATGTGCACAAAATATATAATGTGATAGCAAATCACTATTCAAATAGTGCATAAAGGCCTGCAGTTATGCATGTATGCAAGAATGGTTATATCATAATACTCGGAGCTTAATAAAACAAGTTGCCATTACTTTTTATATATGGCCAAAATGGGATGAAAAATACCATTAAATACCAAAGTGGGATGAAATGTGTCTAGAATGAAGAACATATAAGATGAGGAGTGTACATCATACTACACAGAGTCTTATGCTTAAGTCATAAAACTGAGATAGTGAGGTATTACGACCTCTAAAAGTAAAATTATATATAATATAGATGAAAAAGGTTTTATCTAGGAGACTTTAAAGAAAAGTTATTGAACGAAATACAAGTAGAACAACGCAACACTCACGATCAGATTAAAGTAGAAAGGTGGATCAGATTGAACGAAAAAGATAACATAAATATATAATATCAGAGTTTCAAAAATGCAATTAACAAGCTCTAGGCTCGCTTATGAAGTAAAGACTGACCAGAGTATACATATACATATATACACACACCAAATTACCCCAAAACAGAAAACTGACAACCTGTTTCTTCGAGTCAACCTCTAAGAAAGACAAATATAAGGTGGAAAATCTATATACATATACATATACATATATAAATATAAATAAATACAACTCTGAATTCCAAGAGTTATTCGCTTCCTTAAAGTCTCCAGAATACACAGTGAGGTGCTTCTCAACCTGCATCTAAAAAACAACAACACATATGGAATGAGAACTGGAGGTTCTCAGCATGGTAGTGGTGTCACATACATAAAATATAAGGTCCCGGGAAAGCCAGAGGCAATCCTAGTAATCCGACACTTAGATTATAAAACTTAAAGAATGAAAACAGAAACCATAAACAGGGTTTTCTAAGGTCCTTAAACTTAACCAAATTCTCACTAAAACCCTCAACTATTGCCTTCCTCCACCATCCTCCAAAATACCGGTAGAACCACACAGACAAATCAAGCAAACAAAGTAGACACAAGTAGAATACAGATACAGCAAACAAAATATATAGCAGTTAAGCATGAAATAACAAGTAGGCAATCCCAAGAAAGCAAACCAAAGCAAACAGACAAATGCATATGATACATGTCTTTCCTACTGGCTGTGAGCTCACGTGTTGGTTAAATCGCCAAAGCTCGACACATCTGGTAGCTAATCCAGATATGGCCTCTAGGTTGCGCATCTCCAGGAGGCATAAAATCGGGGGATTGGTGCCCTACCACCTTCTCTTAGAGGCATACACCAGGAGAAATAAATTGGGGGATTAGTGCCCTACCACCTTCCCCTAGTGAGGCCGTGCCATACAGATCGAGAGATTAGTGCCCTACCACCTTGTAGATAGAGAGAGAAAGAGAGAGAGAGAGAGAGAGAGAGAATGTGAGGGAAACACATTGGGGGATTAGTGTCCTACCACCTTCCTCACATCCAACACATCAATACCGTCATTACATCCATTTATTGTCAAATTCATCATCATTATTCATTTACATTCACTCATTATCAATTTGTCATAATTCATAATGTCACCATCATCTCTGCACTCCTAAATCATGGTTCATACTTTCATCATCTCATCATTTTAAATACCCCTTTCTTTGATCACAAATTACCTTTTACAAACATTCTTTCATTTCCAAGTTAATTATATCCCTAGGTTTAGTACCTTCAATATGATTTAAAACTAGGTTTTATGGACTAAAAGAGTAAAAATAGAGGTTTATAGGTTCAAAATTACATTTTAAAACACAAAACTCACTTTGCTGATATCAGGAGTCACGCGTACGCACGTGGGCATATTTTTCTTGCTCGCATACATCTTGCTCCCATACGCGAGTTTCCCAACCCGGAAGGGTTGGTCGCGTCGCGTGCAGGTGGTTGCGTACGCAAGATATATAGAGTGGCACAAATATTGAATGCTACAGAAATTTAGTTTTGTACTTTAAACTTTCAACGTACATAACTTTTTCGTTTTAAAATATTTTTCATCTGTTCTTCAAACGGCATAAACTTCACGGATCCAATTTTTATATGAAATAATAATTTGAGGGTCCGGAAGCCGAGTTATGGCTCGCTGAAGTTCGGCCAAAAATTAGATTTTTACAAAATCTTCCAAACCTCTATTTTCACAAAACATAACTCATTAACCATATTCACACAGCCATATCCTGCACTAAAACATACTATATCACAACCACACATCCCCACACTCTTTCATATCCAATCATATCTCAATTTTGAATAGTTTCATTCACAACATTTTGCATTCATACTTAATATAATCATCAACATTCAATGTTATTACATATCACCATCAACATCATCAATACATAAGCATTCTCAACCCACCACAAATAATCATTACCCATATCAAATATTATCATCAAGCATTCAACATAAAATCCAACCACTCAACTCAACAACACTAACAACAGGTACTCATATGTTCACTATCAACAACCACCGACTTCAATCCAAGCTTAACCTATGGTCATCTAGCCTAAGTTTTCACAAAACATTATATATTAAATACGAGAAACCAAAACCATACCTTGGCTGATTCCTCGTTAAAGAACGGAACACCTCACAATACAACATTTTCCTAGCTTCCAAGACTCCAAAATCTCACCCAACAGCCCTATAGCCTCCAAAGCTCAACCCAAGCTCCACATGCTCAAACTTGACTCCACCAATAATAATTTTCAATCTATTATCATAATTACCACAATAATCAAAACAGAGCTCACTAATTCAATATATATACCAAGGAGTTAAGGGTGCTTACCTTGTCCATAACTCAAACGTGCTAACCCGACAAAATCCACAAGCTAATTCGAATCTAAACACCAAGATCATACAAAATTCAACATGCATTCACATTGAATTTTGAAATTGGAGAGAAGGAAACTGAAACTGAGAAGTGAGTTTCATACCTAATCAAAAACTTGACTTTGTAGAGCTCGTCGCGCTGGTCGCTTGGCTGCAAACAGTACAACAATTGGAGCTCCGGATCAAAATTTATTTGGATTTAAATCAAATTAAGGGTTTGTGTTTCTTTGGGAATGTTCTTCCCTTTGCATGTGTGTTTCAACGTGTGTATGTGTGTGTGTGAAATGGGAAGGAGAGAGCTGAAGCTCTCTTATTTCATTAAGTTGGATTGGGCCTTGGTCCTAATACGGGCCCAGTTCGGCCCGTTCGGCCCAATCTTGGGCCAAACTCTTTAAAATTAGTGTCAAAATTCATATTTTAATTAGTTCTACCTCAATAAACCATAAAATTCTTTCTTCTAATTTATTTGAGTAATAATAAATTTATTAGCTAATTATTCACTAATTTCGCGGGTTTTACATCCTACCCCCTAACAGAAATTTCCGTCCTCGAAAATTCTCTCTCAAATCTTCATATACGCTCTCTCATATTCAACCGACCTCTATTCATTTTGCCATTCTCTAATATTAATATAATATCCTATTCCCAATTCAAGCCTAAGCTAAACCCGTTCGTCTCACTCTTAGCTTCGTCTAACTCTCTTAACGAGTACAAACTTTCTTATCCTTCAAGGGTTCTCTCTAAATGAAAATAATCTTAATTCTTTCTCAGCTGTCTCAATCACTAAACAATTCCTCAATCTCTTATTCTGAGTCAATCTATAATAACCTAATCTACACATTCTCACTTTCCATTCCTCGATCCTATGTTAATCCTCAAATCATTCTCATATCCCAATACTTCTTCCTCCCATTACTACAACTCTAGAGTCACCAAAAATCATCGCGCTTTCGCAGCGTCACTCTGATTCTAAACCATTAAAGACTTAATCACTCGTTTACTCTGTCAGAATACTCCTTGAATCTCTTTATCTCTCTAAATAAACATCATCGACCTTTACCCCATCTGCATGAGTTCTAATCCTTGGCATTCTCCACCACCTAATCTATTACCGCCTCCCTCACAATTCCTAAGTTACCCGTTCCATCCTTTTCAACAGTAGCTCGCACAGAAGCAACCATAAAATCAGCCGTATCATCTCGCTCGCGTCCACGAGATGCCCCTTGGGTCTTGTCCACACCGAACAATTGATATTAAGGTGATCAATCTTAATATCTCAAATCTAGTGCTTCGAATATCCAAAAGTATGCTCATGAACATTTATGCTATATATGTCAAGTAGACATCCTAAATAGCATGTACACATACCTAGAATATGCTCAGAAGCATAGTTAGTCCATTCCCCAGGCTCTACGCGAACGAACTACTCTGACACCATAATGTAACACCTTACCACACAGAGTCTTATGCTTAAGTCATAAAACTGAGGTGGCGAGATATTACGACCTCTAAAAGTAAAATTATACATATAATATAAATGTAAAAAGTTTTACCTAGGATCCTTTGAAGAAAAGTTATTGAATAAAATACAAGTAGAATAATGCAACACTTACGATCGGATAAAAGTAGAAAGGTGGATCAGATTGAACGGAAAAGATAATATAAATATATAATATCAGAGTTCCAAAAATGTAATTAACAAGCTCTAGGCTCAGTCTGCGAAGTAAAGACCGACCAGAGTATACATATACATATATATACACACCAAATTAAACCCCAAAACAGAAAACCGACAAGCAACTTGTTTCTCCGAGTCAACCTCTAAGAGGGACAAATATAAAATACAAGGTGGAGAATCTATATACATATACATATATAAATATAAATAAATACAACTCTAAATCCCAAGAGTTTTTTGCTTCCTCAAAGTCTCCAGAATACACAGTGTGGTGCTTCTCAACCTGCATTTAAAAAACAACAACACGTATGGAATGAGAACCAGAGGTTCTCAGCAAGGTATTGGTGCCACATACATAAGATATAAGGTCCAGGAAAGTTAGAGGCAATCCTAAAACTCCGACACTTAGAATATAAAACTTAAAGAATGAAAACAAAAACCATAAATAGGGGTGGTTTTCTAAGGTCCTTAAACTTAACCAAATTCTCACTAAAACCCTCAACTATTCCCTTCCTCCACCATCCTCCAAAATACCGGTAGAACCACACAGACAAATTAAGCAGACAAAGTAGACACAAGTAGAATACAGATACAGCAAACAAAACATATAGCAGTTAAGCATGAAATAACAAGTAGGCAATCCCAAGAAAGCAAACCAAAGCAAATAGACAGATGCATATGATGCATGCCTTTCCTACTGACCGTGAGCTCACATGTTGGTTAAATTGCCAGAACCCGACACATCCGGTAGCTAACCCAGATATGGTCTCTAGGTTGCGCATATCCAGGAGGCATAAAATCGGAGGATTAGTGCCCTACCACCTTCTCTTGGAGGCATATACTAGGGGAAAATAAATCGGAAGATTAGTGCCCTACCACCTTCCCCTAGTGAGGTCGTGCCATACCGATCGAGGGATTTGTGCCCTACCACCTTACAGACAGACAAAGAGAGAGAGAGAGAGAGAGAGAGAGAGAGAGAGAGAATGTGAGGGAAACACATCGGGGGATTAGTGCCCAACCACCTTCCTCACACCCCATAAGACACATTCACAAGGAATGCGGGAGAATGAATCAAGGGATTAGCGCCCTGCCGCCTTCTCTTCATCCAACACATCAATACCATCATTACGTCCATTTATTCTCAAATTTATCATCATTATTCATTTACACTCACTCATTATCAATCATTAGTTATCAATTCGTCATAATTCATAATGTCACCAGCCATTATCTCAGCACTCCTAAATCATGGTTCATACTTTCATCATCTCATCATTTCAAATACCCCTTTCTTTTATCACAAATCACCTTTTACAAACCTTCCTTCATTTTCAAGTTACCTACGTCCCTAGGTTTAGTACCTTCAATATGATTTAAAACTAGGTTTTAGGGACTAAAAGAGTAAAAATAGAGGTTTAGAGGTTCAAAATTATATTTTAAAACACAAAACTCACTTTGCTGATTTCAGGAGTCACGCGTACGCACGTGGGCATGTTTTTCTTGCTCGCGTACGCGAGTTTCTTAAACATGAAAGGTTGGTCGCGTCACGTGCAGGTGGTCGCGTACGCAAGATATGCAGAGTGGCAAAAATATTGAATGCTGCAGAATTTTAGTTTTGTACTTTGAACTTTCGATGCATATAATTTTTTCGTTTTAAAATATTTTTCATCCGTTCTTCAAACGGCATAAATTTCACGGACCCAATTTTCATATGAAATAAGTTTGAAATAATTTGAGGATTCGGAAGCTGAGTTATGGCTCGTTGAAGTTCGGCCAAAAATCATATTTTTACAAAATCTTCCAATCCTCTATTTTCACAAAACATAACTCATTAACCATATTCACACAGCCATATCCTGCACTAAAACATACTATATCACAACCACACACCCCCGTACTCTTCCATATCCAATCATATCTCAATTTTGAATAGTTTCATTCACAACATTTTGCATTCATATTTAATACAATCATCAACATCAATGTTATTACATATCACCATCAATGTCATCAATACATAAGCATTCTCAACCCACCACAAATAATCATTACTTCTATCAAATATTATCATCAAGCATTCGATATACAATCCAACCACTCAACTCAACAACACTAAAGACAAGTACTCATATGTTCACTAATCAACAACCACCGACTTCAATCCAAGCTTACCCTATGGTCATCTAACCTAAGTTTTCACAAGACATTATATATTAAATACGAGAAACCAAAATTATACCTTGGCTGATTTCTTGTTAAAGTCCAAAACACCTCATAATATAACATTTTCCAAGCTTCCAAGACTCCGAAATCTCACCCAACAACCCTATAGCCTCCAAAGCTCAACCCAAGCTCCACATTCTCAAACTTGACTCCACCAATAATAATTTTCAATCTATTATCATAATTACCACTATAATCAAAACAGAGCTCACTAATTCAACATATATACGAAGGAGTTGAGGATGCTTACCTTGCCCATAACTCAAACGTGCTAACCCGACAAAACGCACAAGCTAATTCGAATCTAAACACTAAAATCATACAAAATTCAACATGCATTCAAATTGAATTTCGAAATTGGGGAGAAAGAAACTGAAACTGAGAAGTGAGTTTCATACCTAATCATAGTTGTAAGAACCGAACCGGTGATCAAACCGCTCAGACTACTGGTTCACTGATTTATTGGTTCAACCGATAAATCACTGGTTGAACTGGTAAAATCGGTCCTATGTAAATAAAAAAATATAAAATAGACAACTAATACAAAGATAGATATAAAATTAGTTAGTACTATTACACTAGTATCTTAATTTGATATAATAAGAATAACAATCCATAATATTAGTAAATTTCAATACTAGTATCAAATAAGATAACTTTAATCATAACATTAATATTGAAATAGATAAAGTAAATTAATAAATTTTTAGTAAAGTTTATATTTCTATTAATAATAGTACATAATTAAAAATATAATTAATTCAAAATATAGAGAATATAAAATTAAAATTAAATTAGATATTTATAACATTATTTAATTCAAGATTTACTATATAATTAATCTTTGTTGTTTAAAATCTTAAGAACCACAATAGCAAAGTGGCAAAAGGAAGCAGCATAACCAATAGGTCCCTTATACAAACTCTGGCGCTAACATTTTGGAATTCTCCAAACTAACACATACTAATAGGTTGAAAAATAGCGCGCTCGCAATTCTCCAAACTAACACATGCTAATAGGTTGACAAATAGCGCGTTGAGGACTCGCAGTGGATCACAGGTGAAGATGTGCTGCTATGGAGAACCATAGAGTGGCAACCCCTAAAACATGAAAATCATCAAGGAATTGAGTTCCTCAAATCCTAAACCCGCAAATGGCTCGTCAATTAGAGCTTCGAATCAAAAGTTATGATGATTTGAATGTTGACCAAGGGTTTGCTCTCTCCTTCCTCCATCCTTCAATGTTTCCCAACGTGTTTTGCTTATGGGAAGGGGAAGAAGAGTTGAGCTCTTTGTGTTTAATGAGTTTGGGTTGGGCCAAGGGCCCAATACGGGTCCAGTTTGTCCGATTCGGTCCAATCTTGAGCCAAATTCTTTAAAATTAGTGTCGAAATTCTTGTTTTAATTTTTTCTATTACATTAAACCATAAAATTTCATTTTATAAATTTCTAGAATAAATTCTAATTTATAGATTAATTATATATTAATTAACTAGAATTTTACATATATTTTCATTTAACAACACTTGTATAGTCAGCGAAACTACCATAGCATAGTCATATTAAAATCCACGTATATATATTCTTTTAGTCACCAAATACTATTAAAAAAAATCACTTTTAGCGACTCTTTATTTTACTTTTAGTTACAATAAAATATCAATTAATATATTTACTGACAATTAGATATTTGCCATCTTATGATTTTCGCTAAAAATATTTAGCGATAATTATATAATTACTGGTAATTAAAAACTTTTTAAGTATATATATATTTATCATTATAACATATATTAATAATAATAAATATATAATTATTACAAAAATATAAATTAAATAAAATATATAATATCTATTATATTATTTTCACTAAAATTTTTTTATTAAAAATATATTTTTTTGTAGTGAAAACATCCATGTATATATTTTTTATCAATTGATTTGATTGTTTAATAGATAATTTGATGCCACAAAATTATTGTATTCATTTGGTCAACAAAATATTCATATATATATGCTCAAATCATCAATTGAATTATTAAGCAGTTTCTAGAAGTAATCTATTTTAATTAAAAGGAATGAAACTAAATATTTAAATCAAAAGAAAAAGTATTTAAAAAATTGCAAAGATAAGGACCATTTATTAACCCTTTTTTATCATTGTGTAGGTAAACGGCCAATAATGTGAGATAGCTGCATTTATTTGTAACTAAATATTTACCATATCAAGACCCAAGTTGTTATTTGAATCATAATTAAAATATCATATTAGATATAAGTTTGATTTGGTAAAAATTTTTAAAAAAATGTTTATCTTTTTTAAAAGTATAAATACCTCGTTTTGTATTTAGTAAAAAAAAAAATCATATACTTTTGTTGGCATTTTTTAAAAATTAGAGGTGGTGCTTTTGAAAGCAATTAAGGGAAGAGCTTTATAAAATTGATTTATACTACTTATCAAAATTAAAAAGTCTAATATAACTTTAGCTTAGTTTGGTAAAGTTTTTTGAAAATATGCTTGTACTTTTTAGAAGTATAAGCTCCTCATTTTGTGTTTGGTAAATTATAAAGATTATGTGTTTGTGCTTGCAACTTTAATTTTAAAAGATTAGGGTACTTTTGAAAGTAACTAAAGTGAAGTTTTTTAAAGTTGGTTTGTCCTTTTCAGAATTTAAAAGTTTAATATAATCTCATATATTAACTAATTCTCAAATTTAATGCTTAAATTTATGTCTTTTATAGTATTTTTAATTTTAAAAATTATTTTACCAAACGTAATTGTTGTTGCTTGTGTTTATTAAAAGTCATTTTTAATTTGATACACTTTTTAAAAAGTAATAGTTTTACTAAACTAAGTTAAATACATTAATTAATATTTAAATTTAATTCCTATATTAATGTCTATTATAATATTTTAAATTTTAAAAGTTAATTTATTAAATGTATTTATTGTTACTTGTATTTATTAAAAACTATTTTTTTAATTTAATTTATCAAATACAAATGTTATAACTTTTAAAAAGTAAAAATTTTGCTACACTAAGTCTTAGTGTTTGTTTGGACGCCATTAAATCGATAAAAAATATATTTTTCAATGAAAAAATATCTTTTTCTATTTTTTAGTGTGTTTAACAAATTTTTAATAGTAAAAGTAAAAGTAAAAGTACTAAAAAAATAAAAAATATCTTTTTTGAGAAGTTACAATTTATATCTTTTTTAAAAGATCTTTTTCTTAAAAAAAGATATTTTTCACATAATAAATAAACAAAAAAATATTTTTATTTTATTTTATTCAAATATAATTGATAAATAAAAAAAATTTTATATGAGATATTTAAATATAAAATTATTTTTATTTTTGTAAAAGATATTTTAAAAAAATATTATTTAAAATATTTTTTTTTAAAAATGACACACAAACAAGCCCTTAATATATTTTGTAGGAGTCTATAAATAAACTGACTAATAGGGTTCACTATTCATATTCTTTCAAAGAAGCAAGAGAACACAAAGTGATTTTGGTAGAATGACTACTACTAATGCTGCTCCAAAGTTTCTTTTGTGCATTCTTCTCGTGGCTGCGCTTTTTACTTCAGGTAGCAAAATTTGTTTTAAAGCTTTTTTTGTTCAAATTTCATTTTATATAATAACGAGTGGGTTTATTTCAAAATTTTTCGTTAAAAATAATAAAAATATGTAAATTATCTATTTCAAACTATTTTTAAAATAAATTAAATAAAAATCAACTCTTAACCTTTTTACTTACATAAAAAAGAAGAATTTATTTTCTAAAAAAATAAAAAAATCCTAAAATGAGAGAAATAATGGATTTAATTTCTTATTCTGAAATATCAATTATTTATAAAAAAATAATATATATTACAAGAAAACCCACGCTTGGATGCACACATAAATTCTCTAATGGGCTATTGACATTGTTGTTAGAATATGTGATGAAATCATCTATCTTAAAAATTTAAATTATTAGATAAAGATGTATGAATAATTATATCTAATACACACACTCTTTCAAACAAGAATTTTTTATTGACTTAATATATAAATTTTGCGTGGATTTTTTTTATTACCTTAAGCAGAACTTTTTTTTTAACAATAATTGAACTTACATTTTTTATTATAAAAAAATTAATACTATACATCAAATTTATTTATTTAAAAAATTTAGAGAATTAATAAATACATAAATGATTATACTTAACTAAATGAATATAAAATATATTTAAATACTATATTAATATTGCAGGTGCAAAAAGTGACACAACGGATAGGACTGCAATAATGGATTGCGATGAGAATACAAAACACTGTGATATTCAAGATTGCAGCAATTTCTGTACCGTAACTAAACATTTTCAAGCTGGTCAGTGTAATCCTAAAAGAGGGTGTTGCTGCTATAGTAACAATAGGTTAACTTAAGTGCACTTTTCATCATGTTTGTTTGTTCATATGTATTTTGAACAAACACATGTTTTGTTTTTATGTATTCCGTGATAAAAATAAACAAGTGGATAATTAATGAAATAAAAAGTTACTACAAAATTAAATTTTTATTACTCTTCTAATCCAAAATAAATTTTCATTTTTTAAATTCAATTTTATCTAAAATAATTAGTTCACTTTTTTATTAGTGATTTTAGGGTGCGTTTAAAACAAGCACAATAATTTTTTGCGTATTAGATGCATCACTTTTTATGACACATTAGATTTTACTAATGAAAAATTAAAGAATATTATAAAAGAAGAGTATTGATAGACTTTATAAATATAGAATATATTAGTACATACACGAATAAATACATTTTAATATATAATATTTTAAAATAGAAAATATAATCTTTTTTTTAAAAAATAAATAAATATAAAGCATATAAATATATGTAAAAATATTTTTTATTTATTAAGATTAATTACAATTCAATATTATTTTTAACTACAAAATATAAAATAATTAAATTATTTTATATTACTTGAAGATAATAAATTATTGGCTAAAAAATTTAAAACACTGTAATAATTAATTTTGTTAAAAATATGTATATAGTATTTTAAAAATGACAAGTGTAACCTTTTGCTTTTAAATAAATAAACATTAAAACATAAAACATATATATACATACAAAGATATTTTTTATTTATTAAGAATGCATTAAATTATTTTTAATATTAAAAAGTTATATTACAAATGTAATTAAAAATTCATTTCATTCCATCATCGCTTATGTCATATAAATGTAATTATAAGCAAAAAAAGAGTATATATATATATATATATATATATATAATATTTAAAAATAATAAGTGTAATATTTTGTTTTAAATAAAATAAATACAAAAATATTTTTATTTATTAAGAGTAATTATTATGTAATATTATTTTTAATTACAAAATATAAATAATAATAAGTTATTTTATATTACTTGAAAACAATTATTTAGATTATTCGTTAAAAAAATTAAATACATTGTAATAGTTAATTTTGTTAAAAGCATATTATTGTATAATACAAATTTTTATCTAAATATTTGTAAACATGCATTTTACTCGAAAAATTACATATGATACTATTTCAACAGAATTAACTATTATATAATAATATAATATATTTTATAATGTGCACAAAATATTCTTTGATATTACTATATGTTTTAATATTATATATAATCTATGAATTATGGACATTTCATCAAGTTGTCATGTCTGTATATCAGATATATTTTGAACACAATATTTATAAATAATTGTTTGACACGCATATTTTTTATATCCAACTGTGTCTTAATAAAAGAAAATTATTTTCAGCCTTATTCTTAATATATATTTTTAAGATAAATTTAAAAATAGTATATATTATTATTTATTAAAAAAATTATTTTTAATATTTTATATAATTAAAAATTACATTAAATATAACCTTCTTATATTTGTTTTATATCATGACGAAGAAAATTCGGATTCATATTTTGAATATTAAAGTAATAATTATTTGATTTTACTAAATGATAGCATCTCATCACATTTAAAAATTAAAATTTGTAATAACAATATATCATTAATTTAAAACTTCAAAAAGTTTTATTTCATTAATTTTCCACTTATTAGTAATAACAAGGAAAACACAAAAGCTGGGTTTATTATTTGGTGAATACTATGGTGCTTTTGAGATTGTACTTAACTTATTAAAAAAGGTAAATAGATAATATTTAATAAATTTTAAATATTTTACTTTTTATTTTAAATATTTTATTTTTTACCTTTAAAAGTAAGTTAAACAATTTAGGCACCATAATAAAAGACACCATAAAACTCACCTTATTATTAATAGGGATATTATTATAATAATAAAAATCTTAAACACTAATCTCTAGTCATGACTGAAACAGCAACAATTGAAGCCCTCACAATGGCCATCGACGTAATTCCTTTCTACACAGTCTTCAAAGCAAGCGGCATTGTTATCTGGACATTTTCCTTTACTCTTGGCGCACACCTTCCTTTCGCCTTCAACCATTATTGTGCCACTTGTTGCTTCTGCAATAATTGGTAAAAATTAATTAAACCCAATGTCATTAGAATTTCTTTGTACATAGAAATAATTAAGGGGCTCTTTAACAATAAAAACAAATAACTTTATGAAAAATAATTTATTTTCTCATGTTGAAATTAAAGGATATTTATTTGATTAAGCTTTGAAATAAGTTTTATTACCTGAAGCCAATAGCACAGCTACAAAAAGAATGCACAAGAAGATTTTTGGAGCCATTCTACGAAAATCACCTTGTATTCTATTGTATTCTTCGAATAAAAGATTATGAATACAATGTCATCTATTTTTTAGATTATTTATAGTGTCACGGAAACTAATTCTTATTTGTTAGAATATATTAAAATTAATTAGTATTTATTATCACATAACTAATTTTACTATTAATTGCTATTAGTTATTAATTACACATTTATAATTAATTCTAAATATAACAAACATGATATTGTTAGAGAGTAAATTTATAATTATAGAATTACAGTTGTAATTAGTTATTTATGATAGAGTTTGTTAGAACTTAGAAGTAGGAACAAAAACAATTGTACATTGTACAAATAGGTGCTGTAGTTTGTAAATTCTTTTGTCATTCAATAAAATTACCATGACCAAATTCCTTCTTCTGTCGTTCATCTCTCTCTCAGTTTTATGAGGATACACGAAGAAACACCTCTCTAAGCTCACTTTTAACATTTATCATTAAGACTATTTGATATATGTAAATATTTGTTATAAGATATAACAATTTTATTATTTCAATTCTTTTACTATTTATAAATATCTTTTTATACATTGTACTATTTTACATAACTAGAATAGACATAAATTTTTTTCTATTTCTCTCTTATTTTTCTAACACTACTAACATAATATCTTTTGCTTTAATTAATGAGATAAGATTCTATTTAATTACTCAGTTAACTTTTATTCAATATTAGGTTTAATTTATTTTTTCATCATAATTAAAATATCATATTAGGTAAGTTTATTTTTACAGGAGTCTATAAATAACCTAACCAATATGAATGATAAGTCATACTTTTTCAAGAAAGCAAGAGAACACAAAGTAATTTTGGCAGAATGGCAACTAATGCTGCTCCAAAGCTTTTTTTGTGTATTCTTTTTGTGTCTTTTCTTTTCACTTCAGGTAGAAAATTGTGTCTTAAATTTTTAGTGATACTATATCATAAAATTATTTATGATAATAGTTTAAACATTTAAATACAAATACATAAATGATTATATATTTAACTTAATGAATATAAAATATATGGTTAAATACAATTTTGGTCTTTAAAGTATAGGTCGAAAATTTTTTTGGTCCTCAACCTTTTTTTGCATGTATACAAAATCGTTCTTAAGGTTTAACTTGATTTTAAAATCGTCCTTATCGTAGGGACTAAAATCGTATCGAGATAGTGGCAAAAGCAGAGGCAGAGGTGGATCGTGAACAACTTTTTCTTCTTTCCTTTCCCATTCTTCTTCTTCCCTTCTCCATTTGCAAGAGCAGAAATACTTTCTTTTTCTTATATTTTTATTTTATAATTTTTTTGTTATAGATAATTTGGTCTAAATTTTTAAGATTTAAGTAAGAAAGACAATTTTAAAACTTGATTTTAAAACCTTAGGAACAATTTTGTATGCAAAAAAAGATTCGAGACGAAAAAAATTTCGGCATATACCTTAACGACCAAAATCGTACTTATTAACTCTAAAATATATTTAAGTATTATACTTATCTATCAGTTGTGTTGAACCGTTGATTATTGCAGACGCAAGAAGTGGCACAGTGCATAGGACTTCAATAATGTCTTGTGACGACAAAAAAGAACAAAATTGTAACAATAATGAATGCAAGAAAGTGTGTGTCGAAATTAAACACTTCCAAGTTGGTCACTGTACTCCCACAAGAGGTTGTTGCTGCTACAGTGATAATAGGTTAATTTGAGTGCTCTTCTCATTATGTTTGTTCACATGCATATGTATTTTGAACAAACATATTTTTTATGTATTTCGTCATAAAAATAAATTTGTGGAGAATTATTGAATAAAAAGTTATTGAAGTCCTTTTTACTTTAATATGATATATATGCTTGTTTATTATAAAATTAATAATAAATAATAAATAGTTAGTTGCGGTTGTTGGGGTATGACTTATGATTTATGAATTATGATGCACAGACACTGATACGGATACGGAAAACGATACGACACGAGACATATCGATATACAAATTTTAAAATTTTATAAGACACGGGGACACGCATACATATAAAATATAAAGTATTTTTTAGATAATTGTAATGATATTTTGATATTTTATTGATATTAAAACAAAGTTTAATTTTTTAATTATTTTAATATCTTATTTTAATTATATAAAGTATTTAAAATATTTTTTTGTTTTAATAAATAATAATATATACTATTTCTAAATTTATTTTAAGAATACATGTTAAGAATAAGATTGGACACGCTGATACGTGATTTATATTTAGGTGTGTCCAAACGTATTTGAATGATACTTTTTTATTTTTTATTAAGACATAGTTGGACGCAACAGATACATGTGTTGAACGAGTGTCTGTAAATGTTATGTCTAAAATATATTTGACATGTAGATACGACAATTTACAGAATGTCCGTGCTTCATAACTAATTGTGGTTGTTGGTACTATTGTGGTGGTATTGCACATAATTAATACGGTGATAACAGAGAATTATGAAAATTTGATATTTAAAAGAAAAGTAATGATAGTGGTGTCAGAGATAATGAAAATAAATATTAGAAATAATTTGGAACTTTTGATTAAATTTTTAAAAAAATTAACAAAAATTTTAGAATTAATTTTTTTATCATAAAAATTTATTTTATGGATATAAATTTAATTTTGATTTTATTTTTTTGTGAATAATTTTATTAATATTCTAAATATTTATGGATAGAAATAGTTATTTTTTTTAAAAATATATATATTCTTCTAGTCACCAAAACATCCATGTATATATATATTAAATTAATTTGATTTAATTATTTGATAGATAATTTAATTTCAAAAAGTTATGATATCATATAGTAGTTAACGTAGGGTTAGCCTGCAAAAAATTTAAAAATATAGTAAAAATAGCTATATATATTCTAAAAAAAATTTAGAAATTATATTTTAATGTAAATTTTTTGTAAAAGTTATTAGAAGAAAAGATATTTTTATCATTAAAATTTGATATTTTTATATCAAGTGAGCTTTTTAAAAGTATTTTTTTTATTATAAATGACCAAGTTCTTTTAAAAAATAAAAACTTTTAGATATCAAAATTTTATCTATTTTTTATGTGCATTTTTTAAATAATTAGTCAAATTTTTTCATATAAAAATTAGATCAAATAGATAAATCAATTTATCTAAATAAAATAACTATACTCTAATATTATCCATTTACTAAGTTTCTAAAATCTCTAGCATTTTACTATTATACAAATAAATTATAGAATCCAACAAACACAGTTTACAAACAAAAAGAAAACAATATAAACTATTTGAGTTTTTTTTTGTTAAGTGACTAATTACTCCGAAATCAAAATTTTTTAAAAATTATTTATTATTTTACTAAAAAAATGAAAAATAAAAATCATAGGATGTTTCCACAGTTTATGCACAATATTCCGCCTTTTCTTTTGATTTTTCTCTCTCTACTTTTATTATTGTTTTTCGTTTTACCTCCATTAATCCACAATTTATGTATAATACTCTACTTTTTCTTTTGATTTTTCTCTCTCTACTTTTATTACGCTTTTCATTTCAACCTCATTAATCCACTATTTATGCATAATATTATGTCTTTTCTTTTAATTTTTCTTTCTCTACTTTTATTATTGCTATTTATATCACCCCATATTAATCCATTGTTTATGCATAATACTTTGTCTTTTCTTTTGATTTTTCTCTCTCTACTTTTATTATTATTGCTTTTTGTTTTACTTCTATTAATCCACAATTTATATACAATACTCTGCCTTTTGTTATTTTTCTCTCTCTACTTTTATTATTACTTTTTATTTCAACCTCATTAATCCATTATGTATGTACAATATTCTGCCTTTTCTTTTAATTTTCTCTCTCTACTTTTATTACTACTCTTCATATCATCCCACGCATTAATTCTATAATAATCAAGATTATAGCAATTTCTGTATCGTAATTAAACACTTTTCAAGTTGGTCATAGTAAAAGAGGGAGTTGCTGCTTTAGTATACAATAGGTTAACTTAAGTGTTCTTCTCATCATATTTTTTTTTTTTTGGTGACTACTTCTCATCATATTTGTTTGTTCATATGTATTTTGAACAAATAGATGCTTTTGTTTTTATGTATTCCGTGATAAAAATAAACAAATAGAAAATTAATGAAATAAAAAGTTACTACAAAATTAAAACTTTATTACTCTTTCTAATCCAAAATAAATGTTCATTTTAAAATTTAATTTTGTCTAAAATAATTAATTTACTTTTTTATTAATAATTTTATTAAATAAAAAGGAAGAGAGTAATTGGCACGAAGAAGTATTAGAATAAAGCAAGTGAGATAAGATTCTATTTGGTTACTGAGGTAATTTTTATTCAATATTAGGTTTAATTTATTTTTGTCATCATAATTAAAATATCATATTAAGTTTAATTTATTTTTACAGGAGTCTATAAATAACGTAACCAATATGAATAATAAGTCATATTCTTTCAAAAAAGCGAGAGAACACAAAGTAATTTTAGCAGAATGGCTACTAATGTTGCTCATCTAAAGCTTTTATGCTGTATTCTTTTTGTGGCTTTTCTTTTCACTTCAGGTAGCAAAATTTGTCTTAAACTTTTTAATAATACTATATTATGAAATTATTTATCGTCAAAATTTAAACATTTAAATAGAAATACATAAATGATTATCTTTAACTTAATGAATATAAAATATATTTAAATATTATACTAATATATCAATTGTGTTGATTATTGCAGACGCAAGAAGTGGCACAATACATAGCCTTTCAATAATAACTTGCGACAGCAAAACAGAACAAAATTGTAACAGCTTTGAATGCAAGAAATCCTGTGTCGAAATTAAACACTATCTAGTTGGTCGGTGTATTCCCGCAAGAGGTTGTTGCTGCTATAATAATGATAGATTAACTTAAGTGCTCTTCTCATTATGTTTGTTCACATGTATTTTGAACAAACACATCTTTTTATGTATTCCGTGATAAAAATAAACAAGTGGAGAATTAATGAAATAAATGGTTATTGAAGTTTTTTTTTTTTTTTGCTTTAATATAATATATGTTTATTTATTATAAAATTAATAATTAGGGGGTGGATTTAGGCTTGGTGAGGAATAGGGACGGACCTAGAGGGGGGCGAGTAGTGGCCTCGGCCCTCCAAAAATTTTAGAAACTATATTTATATATGAGATATGTATTTAAAAAAATAAAAAATATTATATAATTTAGTATTTTTATATGTATTATTTTTCATTAAGTGATAGATTTATATCTTAATTATTTAATTCACTAATATTTTTCACTTAACTGATTTAATATCATACCCTTAAGTCTTTGTAACTTTCAAATTAGTTTTTATATAATAATTTTTATATTTATTTTAAAAAAATCATTTATTTATTTTATATTAACATATTTAAAATTCATATTATTATATTAATAATAACTTACGTAGTTATATTTTGGTAATCAATGTACTTTAGATATTTTTTTCTTATAAAAAATATTTATTTTTATTCTAAATTTACGTTGTTGAAAGAAAAATTTTTATAAAAATCTTATATCTTGAATTCAATAAAGGTATTGTGTCTTTCAAATAATTAATAATTTATCATTTATTTTCAAATTTTTTAACATTTTTTAAAATTTTTTAAAGAATTAATTTTAATTAATAAGATATGTGATAATTTTTAACTAAATACGCTATAAATTATTGGTACTTTATAATTTTCTAATGTACTATTGATATTGTTATATTTCTTTTATGTAACTATTATATTAAAAATAAAATTATGAAAAAAATTTATAATTATATATATATTGATAAATTTTTTGAAAAAATAACTCTAATAATTATATGTTAATTATTTTTATAGAATAAAAATAATTTATCTAAAATTCGACCCCTCCATATTAAACTTTCTAGATCCGTCCCTGATGTGGTGAGGAAGGGTATGAGCTAGGGCTTTGAGAGACATAGTTGTGGTTGTGGGTGGTATTAGAGTGTAGAGTAATATGAGGAAGGAGTGTTCAAGCTACAGGTCAACCGCAAATCAATCAAATCCATATGTTGATATGTTGTGATGGCAGTGTTGATGGTAGCGGAGGTGGCGTGGCGGTATTCGACAATTTTGTGGTTTGTATTCAATAATTAGTTATCATTAATATTTTTAATAGTGTGAGATTATATCTAATGATATAAGATTTTTTTTTTACTGATTAAGTATTGGCCAAATTTTAATAAAATAATTGGCCCGTAAAATAATTGAATTATGAAAAATTTGATATTTAAAAGAAAAGAAATAATAGTGATGTCAGATACTTAGAATAAATAGTAGGGATAATTTGAAATTTTTTAAAATGAAAACAAAAATTTTAGGATTGATATTTTTGTCATATAGAATTTATTTTTTATGAATATAATGAATTTAATTTTAATCTTTTATAAATAATTTTGTTAATATTTTGAATAATATTTATGAATAAAAATATTTATTTAAAAAAAAACATTCTTCTAGTCACCAAAACATCATGTATATATATTGACAAGTCAATTTGATTTAATTGTTTGATAGATGATTTAATTTCAGAAAGTTATGATATTGATCTAGTTAACATAGGGTTAGTTTACAAAAAAATAAAAAATATGACAAAAAATAGCTATATGTATTCTAAAAAAATTTTAGATGTTAGAGAATCATTAGTATCAATTTAGACCAATTAGTATCGTCTATATTTATATAATATATCTGTATATTAATTATAGGATTCTATGCCTTTATTATTCTGATTAATTTAGCACCTATAAATACCCCTTGTATATTGTACCTTTTATCAACTTGAATAATACACAAAACACTTTTCTCAGATCTCTCTCTTGTTTCTAACATGGTATCAGAGCAATAAAGGCATAGAATCCTATAATTAATATACAGATATACTATATAAATATAGACGATACTAATTGGTCTAAATTGATGCTAATGATTCTCTAACATGTTAGAGAATCATTAGTATCGTCTATATTTATATAGTATATCTGTATATTAATTATAGGATTCTATGCCTTTATTACTCTGATTCATTTAGCACCTATAAATACCCCTTGTATATTGTACCTTTTATCAACTTGAATAATTCACAAAACACTTTTCTCAGGATGTTGTGGGCAGTAGATGGGTATACAAGATCAAGACTCGCTCTGATGGCTCTATTGACCGTTATAAGGTCCGCTTGGTTGCTCAAGGTTGTACGCAAGAGTATGGTATTGATTATGAAGAGACTTTTGCTCCTGTCGCTCGTCTTACGTCTGTTAGAGCTCTTCTTGCCATTGCCGCAATTAAAAAATGGTCTCTCAGTCAGATGAATGTGAAGAATGCATTTCTTAATGGGGATTTAAAAAAGAAAGTCTATATGAAACCATCTCGGGAATATCCTTGTCCTTCTAATAAGGTTTGTCTCCTTCACAAGGCACTTTATGGACTTAAGCAAGCTCCTCGTGAATGGTTTGACAAGTTCAGCAGTACCATATGCAGTCTTGGTTTTACTTTTAGCCCTCATGAGAATGCCCTCTTCATTTGTAAAAGTGAACTTGGAGTTGTTCTTATACTTTTGTATGTTGATGACATGATCATTACTGGGGATAATGTTGATGGTATCTCTGATCTCAAGGCCTTACTTCACCTAACCTTTGAGATGGAAGATCTTGGTTCTCTCAGCTATTTTCTTAGTCTCGAGGTCATCTCCACCGATGATGGCATCTATCTCTCTCAGGCTAAGTATGCTTCAGATCTTCTTGCTCGCGCTGGGATTACAGATAGTCTCACTGAGTATACTCCTCTTGAGCCTAATGTTCGATTTACCCCTATGGATGCACTGTTTTGGATAATCCGACTCTATATCGACAGTTAGTTGGCGGTCTCGTCTACTTGACTGTCACCCGACCAGACATCGCCTATCCGGTTCATGTACTTAGCCAGTTCTTGTCAGCTCCTCGTACTACTCACTATGCGGCAGTTCTTCGCATTCTTCGCTACATCAAAGGCACTCTATTTCATGGCCTTTATTTTTCTGCCTATTCCTCTTTGTCTCTTCAGGCTTACTCCGATGCTAATTGGGCTGGTGATCCCACTGATCGTCGTTCTACTACTGGTTACTGTTTTTTTCTTGGCGACGCTCTCATTTCTTGGCGTGCTAAGAAGCAAACGTTCACTGCTCGCTCAAGCACAGAAACTGAGTATCGTGCCCTCGCTGACACCACTGCTGAAGTTATCTCGGTTCGTTGGCTTCTCGAGGATCTGGGTGCTCCTCAGTCGTCCCCTACTGATGTTTTTTTGTGATAACCGCAGTGCTATTCAGATCGCTCATAATGATGTATTTCATGAACGCACCAAACACATTGAGATTGATTGTCACTTTGTTCGGCAACGTATCCTTATTGATGCTGTTCGTCTCATTCCTGTTGGAACACTAGATCAGACTGCTGATATCTTCACGAAAGCTCATCACCCGACTCGTTTCCGGACTTTGTTATCCAAACTCAAGTTGGTATCCTTAACTCCCACTTGAGTTTGAGGGGGGATGTTAGAGAATCATTAGCATCAATTTAGACCAATTAGTATCGTCTATATTTATATAGTACATCTGTATATTAATTATAGGATTCTATGCCTTTATTATTCTTATTCATTTAGCACCTATAAATACCCCTTGTATATTGTACCTTTTATCAACTTGAATAATACACAAAACACTTTTCTCATATCTCTCTCTTGTTTCTAACATTAGAGATTATATTTTGATACAAATTTTTTGTAAGTATTATTAGAAAAAAATATTTTTATTTTTAAAATTTGATAATTTTATATCAAGTAAATTTTTAAAAAATATTTTTTATGAGGAATGATCAAATTTTTTTAAAAAATAAAAATTTTTAGATATCATTTTTTTTTCATTTTTTGTGTGCATTTTTAAGTAATTATTCAAATATTTAAACAAAATAAATCAAATAAATAAGTTAAATTTTCTAAATAAAATAATTATTCTCTAATATTATCCTTTTATAATTTTTTAAATGATTATATTTTCGATCATGTTTAATTTTGTGTAAATTACTAGAGACTCTAGCATTTCACTAATATACACATAATCTATAGAATCTAAACACAATTTACAAACAAATAAAAGACAACATAAATGATTGAAGGTTGTAGCAGTTTATACGGAAAAAAAAAAAAGAAAAATGAAAACAGTAGAATGTCTCCACTTTCTACAGTTTATGTATAATACTCTGTCTTTTCTTTTGATTTTTCTCTCTCTACTTTTACTACTACTTTTAGTTTCACCTCCATTAATCTACGGATATATCTAAAATAAACACAATAATTATATGTATATCAGATGTGCTATATTTATATATATTATTAGATTTTATTAAATAAAAATTAAAGACTAATATAAAAAAAGAGTGTTAATTGTAACACTTTCACTATCAGAATGTCACATTTCCGACTGCGCTACTTTGATAGCAAGAAGTATTACGACGACTTCATATACTTAGGCTCAGTTTGGATAAATAACTTAAATAAGTTCTTTTGGAAAAGGAGTTTAAAGTATAAGGACTTTTATTAATAGTAGCTTATAAATAAGTTATTTTGTGTTCGGATTTTTAACTATAGAAGTACTTATTTTAAAGTTGTAGCGTTTGGATAAATAACTCAAAAAATACAATTTGTTGGGGAAGAACATAAAAAAAAAAGAAAATTATAAAATTAATTATAAAAATAATAGCAAGTTGTATAAAAATTAAATCACATATAAAAAAAATAAAATTAAAATCACATATAAAAAAATAAAATTAAAACTAAGATTCCATAGCATACAAAATATTTAATACAATTTTAATAATAAAAATAGAATGATACTGGAAGGAATATATGCTGGTACAGATGGAACAGAAAATGGTGGTGAAGGGTCAATACTTCCAGCAGATAAATCATTACCTGAAAATGGTGGTAGAATGCCAACACTTTCAGTAGATGGAACATTGCGTGAGGATGATGGTGAAAGGCCAGTGCTTCTAGAAGATGGAACCTTGCATGAAAATGGTGGTGGAGGGCCAGTATTTCCAGCAGAAACAGGAAACATTTTTTCAGAGAATATCAATTTTTTTTCACAGAAGTGATAAAATGACTTATCAAAAAGGAGAAAGTCATCTATTTCTACTTCTTCCAAAAGTTATAAATTAACTTTTCGGGAAGTTAAAAGCTCTTTTTAAAAATAGTGCCAAACACACTTATCATAACTTTTCATAATTCAAAAGTCAAAAAAAGTAACTTTTGTGCGTTCCCAAACGGGCTCTTAATAATAAAATTGGAGCTTTTGACTCGAAATCGTATCGCTGTTCTTTTGAAAAGCGGAAAAAGAATACTTTTAAATAAAACAAAACAAGCATATACGTGTACAAAACTTCAAAAATTCTGAAACTTACATTGATGGACTCTAATAAATACAGAATATTCTAGTTCATAAATAAATATCTTTAAATATATAATATTTTAAATGATAACATAATATTTTATTTTTATATGAATAAATATAAAATATATAAATACAAAAAATATAAATATTTTTTATTCATTAAAATTAATTATTTTACAAAAAAAATTTTAGAATATTAAAATTTATATTAAAAAGATATTTTAAACTGCAATATAAAAATATAAATATATAAATTTTATTTTATATTATTTGACAAATAATTAGATTATTATATTTAAAATTTATTAACTAATTACTTTTGTTAAAAATATTATTATATAATATAAATTTTTATTAAAATATTTGTAAAAATATAATTTATTTAAAAATTATGTATAATACTTAAAAATATTAATTTTTTGTTTTTTAATATATTTTAAAAAAAACTGAATAAATAATATATATAATATATAATAATGACTGATGTAAATTCTTTTGTTTTTTAGACTCTCTAATATATATGTCATCTCATAATTTTTTCTTTTAGTCTTTTTTATTTTTATTTATTTTGTAATAATATTAAGTAGATAATAATTTAAAATTATTTTTTAAATTTAATATTTATAGTTATATATATAATATTTATAATTAAATATTTATTATATTTAATATCATCTAATTATTTCAATAATAATTAAAAAATATAAAATAAGATCATATTTGATTTTCTATTATTTCCAATTTTTTTATTTTTCTAAAAAAAAATTATTCTTTAACTTGACCAAATTTATATATATATATATATATATCTTTATCTGCATAAAGGAATTTCTTGAAAGCTCACTCCGAACTTGAATTGGATCTTTGACTGGTGTGCCTGAAAATGTGATGGATAAATGGGCTTTTGAAACTCGATTTGTCGCAACAAAACAAGAAGTATTGTTTCCGCTTTTTCAAGTAGGGATCATCTCTCAAGTGTTATGATCCTCTATTGCTGCTCGGTAGTGGCTTAAGGCTCAATGATTGATCTTCTGTCCACTCACATTCTTTTTATCGAATCCTTCTAGGACTACTCCTGCTTGCTCTTGGCCTTGGCTGCTTAGAGACATCCCTTTAGTTCGTCTTAGAGAATGGAATTTTGAATTCCATTTTCGTCTTATTGTGGGTCGGTCATCTGTTCAATCTGGAATTACATCTCTTGTTTGGTTTCTGGTACCGGTTTGAGTTCCTTTGTTCAAATCAATATCTATGTCAGACATCCCTTCCCGGTTGTCCTGTCCTGTTCAACCCGTAGTTCTTCTGTATGAGGCAAAGGCGAATCCCTTATACTGTATACGGTCGAGCTGGCTTTGCTGGTACATAAAGCATATCGGCATATTGCTTGTTCAGTGTGGTACACATATCTGTCAATGTCAATCAAATATCAATCAAGTAATAGAATTCATTTCCCCTCTCCTTTCGAGCTGAGGAAAACGTGAAGAATTTTTTATGAGCTTGTAAGGCTCGTCGTTGAAGTGGGGAGCTGGGCAGAAGGAAAAGAGGCTCCTAGCGTGAAGGTAGCTTGCTTTAGTTTTATCCCTTCGGGGGAAGTAGCAACAGCCTTTATCTAATCGACTATTTAACCATCTCACCTGAAAGTCACTCGCTACCTTAAGGCATGCTTTTACTCCAACAGCTAACTCGACGGGACTTTGCTTTGCCGGGGAAGAACTCCGAATGAATACCTTTCGCCTTTGATTGGATGCCCTGATCCAATGGCTTCATGCCCAAGGAGAGCACACTCTTTATGATTTCACTAGCTGTTGTAGAAGGCAAATCCGATCTATGCCCAAACCACCAGGACGAGAGAATCTGTATCTGATCCTTCCTGGGAGTGGGAGGAGACAGAGTCAAATCAATCGACAACAAAAGGAGTCACTCGTGGCACACTGACTCTATTCCAACTTCTCTGCATCAATGCACTCACTACCTTTTAGCCAAGGAAAGCAGTCTTTTCAAGAAGAAAGTCACAGTCACACCGCTACCACTATTCCAACAGCTATTGATTCTCATCCGAGGAGAACGGAACTACCTTTAGAGTAGAGCTAACTGCTGCAGTTACGCCTCCAACAGATGAAATCGCACCGTCGTCTTCCCGCATGGAATTCGTGAACAGGAAAAGAAAAGACCTCTAGCTCCTGGCCCGAAAAAAAGCATTTGAACAAGACCACGGACATCATCACTAAATCATATTGACTATCCAAAAGCATACCTTATCAAGTTAATCAAATAATCTCTGTCAACAATTGGTTCACATTCATTCCCTTATATATATATATATATATTCAAAAAATTATGTACAAATGTCTTTCACAAAATGTTTTTCATCATATATAATTTATTAAAAATATATTTTGTTAAATCTATGAGTAAAACATAATATATTACCTGACTTTAATATTATTATTATTATTATTATTTGATATATAAAAAAATTAATAGATAGTATACATATTAGAAAAATTATTACCTATTTTATTGTACGAAAGTGGAAGTTTTTTGTTCCAAAAAATATAAAATATATAAATACAAAAAATATAAATATTTTTTTTATTAGGATTAATTATTATACAAAATAAATAAAAAAATATATTAAAATAATATTTTAAATTATAATATAAAAATATAAATTAATTAAATTTTATTTTATATTATTTAACGAATAATTAAATTATTATATTCAAAAAATTTATTGACTAACGACTTTTATTAAATATATTATTATATAATATAATATTTTAATAAAATATTTGTAAAAATATAATTTATTTAAAAAATTATATATAATACATAAAAATATTAACTTTCTTTGTTTTCTTAATCTTTTTTTAGAAAAACTGAATAAATAATATAATTTATTTTTTTTAGACAAACTCATAATATATGGATATAATTACATACAATAACTGATTTACATTTTAATTTAGATAGTATATAGTATATATATTATTTTGAAAAAGGTACAGAAGGAAGTAGTATATTTATGTGATTACATTTTTACATCATTATAACTTTATATACAGTTTTTGATATTTTTAATTACGCAAGTTTCATTAGTTTAAATCGGATTAATATAAGTGAATATATAGTTGGTAGGCATGCATTCAAAAATATATTATTTATTCAGTTTTTTTAAAAAAAATATTAAAAAAATATAAAAAATATTAATATTTTTATGTATTATATATAATTTTTAAATAAATTATATTTTTATAAATATTTTTGATAAAAAAATTACATTACATAATAATATCTTTAACAAAAATAGTTAGTTAATAAATTTTGAATATAATAATTTAATGGACAATATACTGAAATAAATAAATTGAGTGAATTCTTTATCTATATACATGATTTGGAAACTGGTTACGTGCATGTGCAAATTGATTATTATATAATCTGTGGGAGCCAACCACGGTTTCAAGTTTATACATAAACCGTGGCTACGTGGCACGGGTTTACGTTGGAAGAAGATTGATCATAAATTGTGGCAAACTACCACGGTTTACTAAGGGAGACAAATATACATAAAATCTTGTAAGCAGCAACGGTTTATGAAGGACTTTCATTAGGCATAAACCTTTGTTAGCTGCAACGGTTTATGAGGAGAGAAACTCTATGTATATATGAGTGACATTCAAACTACTAAAGAGATCATTGCGTCACCATGGCAAAGTGAGAAAGAGAGTTTTCTTATCTTAGTGTATTGCTTTGGGAAAATTCAAAAAAGTAAGAATTTTGAAATATGTTAAACGGTTCCGCTATGTTACCAACAGGATATCTGCCAACTTCTGCCAACTCTTGTTTATAATTGTGTTTCATAGAAGTGTGTTTGTGGATGTGTCTAATAAAAATATTTTTTTATAGCTGTGTTTAATAGAAGTGTCTTTATAAATATATTTTCTGGATGTGTCTATTTAAAATATATTAATTATTAGACACATCCACGAACACACTTCCATGAAACACAATTATAATTAAGAGTTGGCAGATAATATGTTGGTATCCTATACTTTTCCTATGTTAAAATATGTTAAAATTTTAACATATTTCAAATTTTTTTTAAATTTTAAATAAATGTACTCTTATTATTTTAATTTTTTAATTTAAATAAATATATTTATATTATTTTAAATAAAATTTAAAATTAATATTAGTAAGTTTATTTAAAATTTAAAATTTTAATATTTAAAATAAACATATTCTTATTATTTTAAATTTTTTTAAATTTAAATGAACGTACTCATATTATTTTAAATAAGTATATTCTTTTAATTTGAAAATAATATGAATGTATTTAAATAAAAAAAATTAACAACTGGTATTTTTTAAAAATTGAATAAATATAATTAATCATATGGGTACAAAATAATACGAATACATATAATTTTATAAATCATTAATTTAAATTATATCTATTTAAAATTTAAATTACAAACTAATACAAATTTTATAATTTAAAAATCTAATTATTTAAATAAAATTAAATTGATTAAAATTTATAAAAATATACTAATACAATTTAAATCGTATTAAAATGTAAACAAGTTTGTTGAGTTAATAAACAAACTTTACGTATTATTTTGTATGTATTTGTATTATTTTGTACTCATATGATTAATTATATTTATTCGATTTTTAAAAAATACTAGTGATTAATTTTTTTTATTTAAATACATTCATATTATTTTCAAATTAAAAGAATACTTATTTAAAATAATATGAGTACGTTGATTTAAATTTAAAAAATTTTAAAATAATAAGAATATGTTTATTTAAAATATTAAAATTTAAAATTTTAAATAAACTTACTAATATTAGTTTTAAATTTTATTTAAAATAATACAAATATGTTTATTTAAATTAAAAATTAAAATAATAAAAGTACATTTATTTAAAATTTTAAAAAAAAATTTGAAATATCTTAAAATTTTAACATATTTCAAAATTTTTGCTTCTTTGGATTTTCCCAAAGACATTAAGACAAGAAAATTCTCTTCCTCATTTGCCATGGTGACAATGATCTCTTTAGTAGCTTGAATGTCACTCACATATACACAGAGTTTCTCTCCCCATAAACCGTTGCAGCTAACAAAGGTTTATGCCTAATGAAAGTCCTTCCTAAATCGTTGCTGCTTACAAGGTTTTATGTATATTTGTCTCCCTTAGTAAACCGTGGTAGTTTGCAACGGTTTATGATCAATCTTCTTACAACGTAAACCGTGCCAGGTAGCCACGGTTTATGTATAAACTTAAAACCGTGGTTGGCTCCCATAGATTACATAATAATCAATTTGCACATGCACGTAACCAGTTTCCAAATCATGTATATAGGTAAAGGATTCACTCAATTTATTTATTTCAGTACATTGTCCTAATTTAATTATTTGTCAAATAATATAAAATAAAATTTATGTATTTTATATTTTTATGTTGCAGTTTAAAATATATTTTAATATAATTTTTAATATTATAAAAATTTCTTGCATAATATCTAATTTTAATAAATAAAAAATACTTATATTTTTTGTATTTATATATTTTATATTTATATATTTAAAAATAAAAAATTATGTTATTATTTAAAATATAGTATATTAAAAGATATTTATTTATATACTAAGATATTTTGTATTTATTAGAGTTTAGCAATGTTTTTTTTTTTATATTAACTTTTAACTTTCATTTAATAAAATCTAATAATGTATATAAATATGACATATCCAATATAGACATAATTGTTGTGCTCATTTTAAACATTGCCAAGTAATTTTTTGATACACGGTAGATGTTTTTTTTTCCCCTCCTATTTAGTTAAATATAATTTTCAAATACCTCATAAGTAAATGATGGTATTAAATCGTGAGAATTACGATTCTCTCTCATTTCAAATTTGATTTAATTAATTACTATGTTGGTCGGATAATTTTTTCAAAATATCAATTAGGTTTTTATATATATATATTTAATTGAATTTTTAAACTGCTTTTAATTTTGTAATTAAATTTTTTCTAGTGTAAAAAATATTAGTTAACTAAATATTTTTTTATAAATTAAAAGTATTTATAATTAAGAACCCAATTAGATCTTTGATCACATTTTTTTTACATGAAACGGATCTAATTACGAAATTGAAAAAGTGTAAGAATCTAATAAAAAATTAAAATATAGAAACATAATTAAAAATTTGGTAAAACAATAAAAACTAATACATTTTTAAATTTTCTTTAAAATATTAATATAACCTTCTTATATTCATTATTTTAGATCATGATAAAGAGAATCCTGATCCATATTTTGAATATTAAAATAATAATTATTTGATTTTACTAAGTGATAGCATCTCATCACATTTAAAAATAAAAATTTGTAATAACAATATATCATTAATTTAAAACTTCAACGTTTTATTTCATTAATTTTCCACTTATTAGTAGTAACAAGGAAAACACAAAAGCTGGGTTTATTATTAATAGGGATCGGATATTATTATAATAATGAAAATCTTAAACACTAATCTCTAGTCATGACTGAAACAGCAACAATTGAAGCCCTCACAATGGCCATCGACGTAATTCCTTTCTACACAGTCTTCAAAGCAAGCGGCATTGTTATCTGGACATTTTCCTTTACTCTTGGCGCACACCTTCCTTTCGCCTTCAACCATTATTGTGCCACTTGTTGCTTCTGCAATAATTGGTAAAAATTAATTAAACCCAATGTCATTAGAATTTTCGTGTACATCGAAATAATTAAGGGGCTCTTTAACAAAAAAAAAAAAACAAATAACTTTATGAAAAATAATTTATTTTCTCATGTTGAAAGGATATTTATTTGATTAAGCTTTGAAATGAGTTTTATTACCTGAAGCCAATAGCACTGCTACGAAAAGAATGCACAAGAAGATTTTTTGAGCCATTCTACGAAAATCACCTTGTATTCTTTTGTATTCTTTGAATAAAAGATTACGAATACAATGTCATTTATTTTTACATTATTTATAGTGTCACGGAAAACTACTTTTTATTTATTAGAATATATTAAAATTAATTAATATTTATTATCATATAACTAATTCTACTATTAATTACTATTAGTTATTAATTGCACATTTATAGTTAATTCTAATTGTAACAAATTTGATATTGTTAGAGAATAGATTTATAATTATAGGATTACAGTTGTAATTGGTTATTTTTCATAGAATTTGTTAGAAGTTGGAATAAAAACAATTATATATTGTACAAATAGATAATGTAGCTTGTAAATTTTTTGAGGTACATTCATTCAATAAAAATCACTTTTACAAAATTTCTTTTTCTTCTGTGATTCATCTCTCTCTCAGCTCTATGAGAATACACGAATAAATACCTTTTTAAACTCACTTTCAACATTTATCATTCAGACTATTTGATCTATATAAATATTTGTTATAAGATATAACAATTTTATTATTTTAATTTTTTTATTATTTATAAATACCTTTTATATATTATACTATTTTACACAATTAGAACAGACATAAATTTTTTTTTTATTACTGTCTCTTATTTTTCTAACACTACTAATATAATATCTTTTGCTCTAATTAATGAGATACGACTCTATTTAGTTACTCAATTAACTTTTATTTAATATTAGGTTTAATTTATTTTTGTTATCATAATTAAAATATCATATTAGGTTAGTTTATTTTTACAGGAGCCTATAAATAACCTAACCAATATGAATGATAAGTCATACTTTTTCAAGAAAGCAAAAGAACACAAAGTAATTTTGGCAGAATGGCAACTAATGCTGCTCCAAAGCTTTTTTTGTGTATTCTTTTTGTGACTTTTCTTTTCACTTCAGGTAGAAAATTGTGTCTTAAATTTTTAGTGATACTATATCATAAAATTATTTATGATAATAGTTTAAACATTTAAATACAAATACATAAATGATTATATATTTAACTTAATGAATATAAAATATAGGATTAAGTACGATTTTGGTCTTTAAGTTATAGGTCGAAAATTTTTTTCGTTTCCAACTTTTTTTTGCATACAAAATCGTCCCTAAAGTTTAATTTAATTTTAAAATCGTCCTTATCTTAGGGACTAAAATCGTATAAAAGTAGTGGCGAAAGCAGAGGCAGAGGTGGATCATAGACAACTTCTTCTTCTTTTCTTTCTTATTCTTCTTCTTCCCTTCCTCCTTTGCAAGAGCAGAAATACTTTCTTTCTCTTATTTTTTTATTTTATAATTTTTTTGTTATGAGTAATTTGGTCAAAAATTTTAAAATTTACGTAAAAAAAAGACAATTTTAAAACTTAATTTTAAATCTTAGGGACAATTTTGTATGCAAAAAAAAAATTGTAGACAAAAAAATTTTCAATCTATATTTTAACGACCAAAATCATACTTAACCCTAAAATATATTTAAATATTATACTTATCTATCAATTGTGTTGATTATTGCAGAGGCAAGAAGTGGCACCGTGCATAGGACTTCACTAATGTCTTGCGAAGACAAAAAAGATCAAAATTGTAACAATAATGAATGCAAGAAAGTGTGTGTCGAAATTAAACACTTCCAAGTTGGTCACTGTACTCCCACAAGAGGTTGTTGCTGCTACAATAATAATAGGTTAATTTGAGTGCTCTTCTCATTATGTTTGTTCACATGCATATGTATTTTGAACAAACATATCTTTTTATGTATTCCGTGATAAAAATAAGTTTGTGGAGAATTATTGAAATAAAAAGTTATTAAAGTCTTTTTTACTTTAATATGATGTATGCTTGTTTATTATAAAATTAATAATAAATATTAAATAGTTAGTTGTGATTGTGGAGGGTATGACTTATTAATTATTATGAGCGAGGCTTTCAAGAGGTAGTTAATGTGATGATCACAAAGAATTATGAAAATTTGATATTTAAAAGAAAAGAAATGATAATGGTGTCAGATAACGAGAATAAATATTATTAGGAATAATTTGGAACTTTTGATTAAATTTTTTTAAAAATTAACAAAAATTTTATTAATATTTTTATCAAAATTTTTTTTTTTATGAATATAAATTCAATTTTAATTTTTTGTAAATAATTTTATTTATATTCTAAATATTTATGAATAGAAATAGTTATTTTTTTTAAGAAAATATATACATTCTTCTAGTCACCAAAACATCCATGTATATATATGACAAGTCAATTTGATTTAATTATTTGATAGATAATTTAATTTCGGAAAGTTATGACCTTATGATATTCATGTAGTCAACGCAGGGTTAGCTATATATATTCCCAAAAAATTTTAAAAATTATATTTTAATGTAATTTTTTTTAAAAGCTATTAGAAGAAAAGATATTTTTATCATTAAAATTTAATATTTTTTATATTAAGTAAATTTTTAAAAGTATTTTTTTATTATGAATGACTAAGTTCTTTTAAAAAATAAAAACTTTTTAGATGTTAACATTTTCTCTATTTTAATTTTTATGTACACTTTTTAAAGAGTTAGTCAAATTTCTTCACATAAAAATTAGATCAAATAGAGGCGAAAGCTAGTGCACTCTGGGCAAAGTAGGGAGTGCAGCACTCTTTAAAAGTTAACCTGCTATCAAAAGTAATTAGGTAAATTAAATTTATTTATTATTATTTTTTTTGTCATGGACTGAACAAACAAACCGGCACTAACAAAAAAAACTAATTCGCTCGTTTAACACAGGACTATCTTTACACCAGAAGAGTACTCAGAAAAATTTGATCGATTTCCTCCGTTATTCTATTATTGTTGATGTGATGTCTTCAAGCATTTTCACGGTTTTGTTTGCTAGCAGGTGCTTCCACTATTGTTCTATCTAGCCACATATTTTGACGCTCTTGAATCCACCCCATTCCACATCTACCATAAATGGACCTTCAAAACCCGAAAAATTGCTGCCATAGAAAAGGAAGACGCTATCTGTCGCCGCTGCTGGTTGGCTAACTCCAAACGTAAAACTGATTCTGTAGAAGAATCGGTCTCCATGAAGGCACCATAATTCTCAGATGACAACGCAATCAAAGCACAAAATACATGACAGTTACAACAAGTCCATTATCTTTTATTTCAAATTATCCTCAACGTGTACGTAATAGAATGAAAAATTAAAATACAATTATATTTAAACAATTATTGGTATTATTTTTATTAATTTATTCAAAAAATAATTAAATTTTGAAGCTAATTGGTATAAAATATTACATATATAAAACTAAGAAAAATTTTTATTTGTATAAGAATGAGCCTAATAAATAATTATTTTATTTAATATATAATTAAGAGTATTTCTTTCTTTGCCAACGAGTTATAGTTCAAATGACATAGTCTCTATATTCACCTAAGAGTTGGTAAAAAAAAGAATACTTTTTTTATTAACTTTTTTAAATATTAATTATTTTTTTTACATACAATATAGAAATAAATGAATATAATATTTATTGAGTAGACGCAGTTACGTAAAAAAAATTTATTATCATAGTATTTGAACCAAAGAAAAAAAATATTATTTTAAGAAAAACTAATAATATATTTTTAATAATATTCTTAATATAAAATAATAAATTTTAAATATTTTTTAAATAATATATATCAACTAAAATAATATAATTATCCCAAATAATATATTATAAATATAGTAAAATGACATATTTCAATAAAAAAATTGTTAATAAAAACTTATATGAATTTTTGTTTCGCACAAAATAAAATTATTATATGTTTGTTTGTTTTTTACGTTGTATATATATATTTTTAATTAAATTAGTATAATACAAAATCTTTTATCATTCTGTTCATATTTAATGTTTTAATTTTGTTTTTCACAAAATAAAATTATATATATATAACACAAAATTTTTTATCATTGTGTTTATATATATATATATATATATAACACAAAATTTTTTAGCATTGTGTTTATATTTAATATTATAATTTTATTTCACACAAAACAAAATTTATTTAAATTTTAATATTATATACATAATATATATTTAATATTATTTTTTTTAAAATTCTAATATATTTTTTTTTTAGATTTAGTACATGAATTTTTAACTTATTTTTTATGTATTATTTATTTTAATTCTAAAGTCCAATAATTTTTTTTACAGACATGTTTTTAATATTTATATACTATTTTTTTATTTTGAAGGTTACCTTTTTAAATCCAGACCATTCAAATAAAATATAATAAATGAAGAGTTCAGATTTACGAATTCACAAGGTGTGCAGCACTCCATAGTTAGCAAGGAGCGTTTAAGGATGAGCCTCAAATAGATAAATTAATTTATCTAAATAAAATAACTATATTCCAATATTACCTATTTATAACTTTTCTAAAATATTTATATTTCGGTCATGTTTAATTCTATTTTAAGTTTTTAGAGTCTCTAGCATTTTACTAATATACACATAAATTATATATAGAATCCAAACACAGTAGTTTTTTTTTTTAAAATAACATAAACTATTTGAGGTTTTTTTAGTGGCTAATTAGTTCGAAATAAAAAATTTTCAAGATTTAACTATCATTTTACTTAAAAAAAGAAAAATGAAAATCATGGGATGTTTAATTTCCACAGTTTATGACTTTATGTACAATACTCCGTCTTTTCTTTTGATTTTTTTCTCTCTCTACTTTTATTTCTGTTTTTCGTTTCACCTCCACTAATAATCCACAATTTCTGTATAATACTCTACCTTTTCTTTTGATTTTTCTCTCTCTACTTTTATTATCGGTTTTCATTTCAACCTCATTAATTCATTATTTATGCATAATATTTTGTCTTTTCTTTTAATTTTTCTTTCTCTACTTTTATTACTGTTCTTTATATCACCCCCACATTAATCCATTGTCGTTTATGCACAGTACTCTGTCTTCTCTCTCTACTTTTATTACTGCTTTTTGTTTCACCTCCACTAATCCACGATTTATGTACAATACTCTGCCCTTTCTTTTGATTTTCTCTCTCTACTTTTATTATTGCTTTTTATTTCAACCTTATTAATCCACTATGTATGCCCAATATTCTGCCTTTTCTTTTAATTATTTTATCTCTCTACTTTTATTACTGCTCTTTATATCACCCCACATTAACTTTCTAAAATTTACATCTTTTAAATTTTAAATTTTTATTTTGAAAGACAAAGTGTAATTTTTTATTTTTAAATAATTTTTTTATATATTTTCTTAATTCTACCTATAAAATAAATAATAAAAAATTATTTTTTTTCTAAAATAAAATTCAAAATTTAAAAGATCCAAATTCAATTCTATAATAATCAAAATTGCAGCAATTTCTGTATCGTAACTTAAGTGTTCTTCTCATCATGTTTATTTGTTCATAAGTATTTTGAACAAATACATGTTTTTGTTTTTATGTATTCTATGATAAAAATAAACAAATGGAGAATTAACGAAATAAAAAGTTACTACAAAATTAAAACTTTATTACTCTTTCTAATCCAAAATAAATGTTCAGTTTTTAAATTCAATTTTGTCTAAAATAATTAATTCACTTTTTTATTAATGATTTTATTAAATAAATAAAAAAAGAAAATAATTGGTACGAATTGAAGAAGTATTGGAATAAAGTAAGTGAGATACTATTCTATTTGGTTACTGAGTTAATTTTTATTTAATATTAGTGTATGTTCTTATATTCTGTATGGAATAATACATAAAATTATATAAAAAAATTTATTAAAAAATTAAATAAAAAATATATAATAATTATTATTATAAATATATATTTTATAAAGTTATAATGTTAAAGAAGACACACAAAGTAATAATGCTGCTTCTAATAATGATATTGAGATTGAAATTTAGAATAATGTTAATCTATTTCATATTAAATTTATAATGATCAAACATTAATTTTTTTAATTTCATATTATTTAACATGATATAAATTTATATTTGTATTTTAATTTATGTATAAATTTTAATTTTTTATCTTAATTTATGTATGAATATATAAATTTTAAAGTGTTATTTAATTGTTATAGAACCGCTAGGAGCCTTGCAGCCATTCATGACTAAGATTATCATGGCATTGCAATGTTACATTTTAAGTTTATATAGTATTTTTTTTAATAAATAAGTTATGAATATTTATCTTTATTTTAAGTTGTTATGTGGGAGTATATTGTGTTTTATTATCTTGTGTTATTTTTTTAAAACAAATTCAATATTTACAGAGATCCGCTTCTTTCAAGTCTCATAAAAATAGATAAATGGTTTCTGTGATGGATATAAAATGTTGGTGGATACAAATACAATGACTACGAGCCTTCTACCAATCAGTGTGCAACATGTGGACATGAGCTATCGGTTTGATTATGGAGGAAATTTGGGCATTGTGGGTAAGTCGTTAATTAGGGACAGTAAATTTCATTGAGTAAGATTAGAATTAAAATTAGGAGGTGGTGGGGAAAAAAATAAAAAGAACAGTAGGTTGTTTATTTGGTTCAATATGAGTTAAAAATAAAAATGACATTACTCTAATTTTAAAAGTGATTTTTATTTTTATGTTAACCACTATTGTACACATTGTACACCAATTACATTGGTTTCCCGGCCCATGCTTTTCTGTAGCGTGAATTTATTTTAATTTGAATCTAATTCGATCTTTTTTTTTTTTTTATTTTATATCCCTAATTCTGTATGTGTAGAGCGTGTTTTTCATTTTCTGCTTCATCTGTTTATTTTTTTTTTTTTCTCCATCTTCTATAGAGCCAAGATATGATTCTAATTAAACAATATTTTTCAATTAAATCAATTTGAAACTACTAAAACCATCCTTAAAAGAAGTGAACAATATTTTCAATGTATCTCTTAGCGTTGCAACATTATGAGGAAAACAAAAAATAAATAACAGAACACTTCACCGATTAAAACCATCCTTGTATGAAGAACTAACGATAGCTCATGTTCACAAACAAATTAATGCAGAATCCAAAAATTAAAATAAATAAAATAAAATAAAACGAGTCCAATTTAAAAGCTAAGTTCACAGATTGAAGTAAACTAACCCAACGCAATATGTAGCATAAGTAGATGCAAAAATATTCCAATAGGAACAAATGAAGAAAAAACATACGAATAAATCGTTAACAAAATAGTGTCTGAGTGATTGGCATCTAGAATTTTATGAAGCAGCTCAAAAGATCAACTAGTAAAAAGTTATTACGTGAACTAAAGAGATGCAACAAAAAGAAAAAAATAGATGAAGAAATGATGAAAAACACGTTATGCAAATTTGGAATTAAGGTTATAAAAAAATCATAATGTTTGGAAAAATTAATCAAAACAATCAAAAGTTACTTTATTTAATATTCACTAATTATCGCTAAAAAAAGGTATAATTTTACATATAATAAATATGTAATTACAAATGTTATGTAATAAAATTATAGATATTAATTATATTATATAAGATAACTTTTTAAATATTATCTCTCTAACATTATCGTTAAAAATTATATTTTGTAACTATATATAATTTATGGTAAAATTAATAATAAAATATTATAATTTTTTATTTTAATTAATATTTTTTATTTTATATAGTATCAATTTTGTAATATTTAAAGATAATATTTATTAATTTGTAATATAAAATTTATAAAATTGTATACACTAATTATATATTAGATTGACTCAATTATCTAATCTGATTTATTTTGAATTTTTAGAATCTAATTTGTGCCTTTAAAATAGTCCCGATAAAATATTAGAATTAGATGCAAATCTAATTAAATTTTGGTATGACCCAACTCATATACGTTTCGTTCTATCTGTCATACAGGTTCATTTGTATTTTGTATAATTATTTTAAAATACAATACTTATATTGTTTTTGGTTCTTTAAATCTCAACAAAATCCTAATATTGAATTTTACACAGAAATAAAAATACCTTTATATTAATTATTCTACTTTTACTTTTACTTTTAGGTTTTTTTTTTATAGAAAGAAGAAAACTAATTTTTCAAAAACGTTCAAGGCACAAATAGAAAATAATATTATTAGGGGAAAAAATCCGATAATTTATCATTTCTCATTTTCGGTGTGTTTTAAATTCAAATTTAGATGAATATAAAAAGAAAAAAATATCGAAGTCATCAAAACATCTTCCTCTCTCTCTCTCTCTCTCTCTATATATATATATATATATATATGTCAATTGATTTAATTGTTTCATAGATAATTTAATTCCAGAAAATTATTATATTCATAATTCATCTGATCAACAAAAATTAAACTATCAAAATGGTATTTAAAAATTTACATTACTAACAAAAATAACACTAAACATTACGAACGATAAATATATTTCCAGAAGGTTTATAAATATGACAAAAATGGTAAAATATTAACATATATGCTAAAAAAAACTTCAGAGGTCAGATTTTAATACGATTTTTTTTAAATATTGTTAGAAAAATAATATTTTTTATTGTCAATGGCCAAGTCTTTTAGAAAAATAAAAAAATGGTAGAGATCAAAGTTTGTTACATTTTTATAGACACCTTTTGAATAGTTATTCAAATATTTTCATAAAAAGTTAGATATAGATGGATAAACTGCTTGTTAAATGTAAATATTTTTTTAGCACTTATAAAAATCTAATATTTATTGATTATTTTCATCATGTCTTCAAATTATTCGAAAATTTATTTACCTTTCATATCTTTAAGTATTATATTTATCAGCGATATAAACTTTTAAATACTATTTTAATAATTTATTTGATCAACAAAATATCATATATGTATATAATGTCAAATCAATTGATTTAATAAACTGTTTCTAGAAGTAATATATTTTAATTAAAAGGATTGAAAACTAAAATTTATATAAAAAAATCTTTAATATTTGTTTCGAGGATAAGTTTATATTAGGTAAGTAATTTGTCAACAATAATGTGAGGTAGCAGCATTTATAACCCCAGATTCACCTTAGCAAGACCCTATCTATTATTGTCATCATAATTAAATATTTTTTGATTTTTCACACTCCATTTTAGGGTGTCGTTCGCCAATGGATTATTGTATGCACAAGGTGGGATTCGAACCCCAATACTTATTTAAAGAGACTAATGAGTTAATTACTAAACCAACCCAAACTTAATTTTATCATAATTAAATATCATATTAGGTTTAATTTATTTTGCAGGAGCCTATAAATAAATTAATAGAGTTGATTATTCATATTCAATTATTCATTCAAAGAAAGTAAGAGAACACAAAGTGAGTTTAGCAGAATGGCTACTAATATTACTCTAAAGCTTTTTTTGTGCACTCTTTTGGTGGCTTTGCTTTCCACTTCAGGTAGTAAATTTTTCTTAAAGCTTTTTTTTTTTGTTTCAAATTACATTTTATAACAAAACCATGCTGGTTTCAACTTTTCTCTTCAAGAAAATCAATAAAAATATCTAAATTATCTATTCCAAATTATTTTTAGAATAACTTCAACAAAAATAAACTCTTAACCTTTTTACATACATAAAAGAAAAATTTAAGTTCTAAAAAAAATCAGTACATCCTAAAATGAGAGAAAGAGTAGATTTCTTATTCTGAATTATTTATTAAAAAAAACCATACAAATATATTATTTTGTTCATATCACATTTGGATGTTACACGAAAATTCTAGTGGGCTATAGATATTATTATTGTTAGAATATGTAATAAAATTACTTATGCTAAAAATTTAATTTATTAGATAAGACTATATGAATAGTTATACTTAACATGCTCTTCAAACAAAATTTTTTTATTTATTTAATACATAAATTTTGCATAGCTATTTTTTTAAATTACCTTAAACAAAAAACTTTTTTTTTAAACAAGAACTTAACTCTAGATTTTTTCGGTAAAAGAATTTAATTCTATATCATAACTTTCTCATTTCAAACATTTAGACAATTAAATATCAATATATGACTTATTATACTTAACTGAATGAATATAAAATATATTTAAATAATAAATACTATATTAATCTATCAAATATGTTGATTATTGCAGACGCAACAAGTGGCACAATGGATAGGATTGAAAATGTGGGTTTTTGTGATTACAAAGGACAATGTAACAGTTCATCATGCAGTCTTTTGTGTACTAAACATTATCACTACCAAATCGGTCAATGTATTGCCACAGTAGGTTGCTGCTGCTATAATAATAATAATAGGTTAACTTAGGAGCTTTTCTCATTATGTTTGTAGCAAGTGGAGAATCAATGAAATAAAAAGTTATTGAAGTTTATTTTTTGCTTCAATATGATATATGCTTAATTATTATAAAATTAAAATTTTATTACCCTATCTGATCCAAAATAAATTTTTCATTTTTTAAATTTAATATTGTCTAGAATCATTATTCACTTTTTTTTAGTGACTTCATATAAATGAAAAGAGAGAGTAATTGGAATGAAGAAGTATTGGAATAAAGTAAATGAGATAAGATTCTATATGATTATTGAAATAATTTTTAGGAAAAGTCTAGGGCCAGCAACTTTATTAAATTCTGGCCAGCATGTAACTAGTAAAGAAAAGTGAGTCATTGGATGAAATTTCACACCAATCTCACACCATTAAAATCATCATTAATGGCTATTTAATGACTACAAATCACAAAAGTTACTGACCCCTAACATTTCTCTAATTTTTATTCGCTAATTCGTTTAATTATTCAGTTTTATAACTGTAAGTTACGTTAATCTTTTAATTACCAATTTTTGTTAACTGTATGTTTTGTCTCTCCCAAGTCCCACGAAAAATCGAAAATAGATGTCATGTTCTTCAATTTTAAAATAAAAGTATTTTCAACTTTTGTCATCGATAATGTGATGTAAATGGATAAAAGTTAATGCATCATAAAAATATCGATGATTTAGCTGCCAATTTTAATATTTTATTTTTAATTATTTTTTTAACAATATCAACAGTAAGTTGTCAAAAAATATCAACAGCAGAAATAACTGTCGGTTTTTAATGTCGAAAAAAACATTTTCTTGTAGTGTCAGGTTTCTTCCATCCCATCTATTTAAACATTTTTTGAGATTAACTCTTGATTGTTGCTATTTTAAAGTAATAAATAACTGTAATACACAATCAATACAATTATAGACAATAAATTATAAAAAAAATATTAATAGAAATATTAGATTTTATATTAAAATAAAAATATATAAATAATGAATAAAAATCTGAAATTAAAATTAAAATATTTAAGATCATAGAAAGAAATAAATAAAAACTTTTTATAAATAACGGCTCAAATATTAACGTGACAATAAATTGAATCAATTAACATATATATTTAAATTAATTAAATTAAATGTTGATATAATAAACTAATTATAATTGTTTGATTCAATACAATAAGTTAAATAAATAAAAAAATATATTATAAATACGAAAATGTTTGGTAATAAAAAAAATAAGCCAAAAATAGCTATAATTTGTCTTATTTAGTATTTATTAATTGTTGCGACAATTAATGAATGTTAAATAAGACAAGTTTTGACTGTATTTTTTGTCTCCCTAGCATTACCCTTATAAATATGTCATGTAAAAGTATAATATTTTTAAAAATCATTAATCAAATACATAAAATCAAAAATTAATATAAATTAAAACAAAATTAATTTATTTATTTTAATCAAATAAAATAATTAATATAATTGATTAGTTATAGTTAATATAATAAAATAAAATAATAAATAATTTAATATTTATTTTAATCAAATCAAATAAACAATTAATTATAACACTTTTAAAAATTATTAACCAACAAATATATATGACAGAAAATTAATACAATTTAAAATAAAATCAATTTATTTATTTCAATCATATTAAATAATTAACATAATTAATTAATTATAATCAAACAAAATATTAAAAATTTAATATTTATCTCAATGATATTCAAAAACTTTCTTATTTAAGGGTCGTTCTTATTAAAGCAAAAAATAATATCCTAATAGTGTTAAAAAGATAAGAGAGAGCAATAAAAAAAGAATTTGTGTTTATTTTGATTGTATAAAATAGTAAAATATAAAAAAATATTTATAAGTGTTAAAAAAATCAAAATAATAAAAACGTAATATCTTATAATAAATATTTAGATATGTCAAATAATTTTAATATATTCTAACAAGTAGAAATTAGTTTTCCATGACACTATAAATAATCTAAAATATAGAAGGGATGACATTCGTATTCTTTTATTCGAAGAAAACAAAAGAATATAAGGTGATTTTCATAGAATGGCTCCAAAAATCTTCTTGTGCATTTTTTTCGTAGCTGTGCTATTGGCTTCAGGTAATAAAACCCATTTCAAAGCTTAATCAAATAAATACTCTTTCAACATGAGAAAATAATTTTTTTCATAAAGTTATTTAATTTTTTGTTAAAGATCCCCTTGATTTCTATGTACACGGAAATTCTAATGGCATTGGGTTTAATTAATTTTTACCAATTATTATTGCAGAAGCAACAAGTGGCACAATGGGTGAAGTGGCTGAAATGAAGGTCTGCAGCAAGAGTCATGGAAAGTGTCCAGATAATAGATTTTGCTCTGCTTACTGTATAGAAAGGAATTACCAAAGAGGCCACTGTGAAGGCTTAGCTTGTTGCTGTTTCATTCACGACTAGAGTTTAGAGTTTAAGATTTTTGTTATTATAATAATATCCCTATTAATAATAAACACAGCTTTTGTGTTTTCCTTGTTACTACTAATTAACAAGTGGAAAAATGATGAAATAAAACTTTTTGAAGTAGTTTTAAATTAATGATATATGGTTATTACAAATTTTAATTTATAAATATGATGAGATGCGATTACTTAGTAAAATCAAATAATTATTATTTTAATATTCAAAATATCGATGAGGATTCTCTTCATCATGATCTAAAATGAATATGAGAAGCTGGTTATATTAATATTTTAAAGAGAATTTGAAGGTTTAATTATTTTGTTAGTTCTTATAATTTTACCAAATTTATAATTAGATTTTTATATTTTTTTTTAATTGGATCTCTACATATACTGCTTTCAATTTTATAATTAGGTTTGTTTCATATAAAAAATATTAAAATTAACATAATATTTCTTCTAAAAAATATATAATCAAAGATTTAATTAGGTTCTTAATTATAGATATATTTAATTTACAAAAAATATTCAGTTAATTCTAATATCTTTTATATTAAAAAAAATCTAATTACAAAATTTAAAGCACTGTAGCGATTCAATTAAAAATATATATATAAAGATCTAATTAAAAATTTGATAAAATTGTAGAAATTAACAGAATAATTAAACCAAATTAAAAAGAGAGAGGATCCTAATTCTCATAATATAATACTTTCATTTACTTATGAGATATTTGAGAATTATGTTTAACTAAATAAGAGGGGGGAAAACATCTACTATGTATCAAAAAATTACTTGATGATGTTATACTTAATATCCTTATATTTTATTTGTAAAAGATAAAAGGTCAGAATAAATATCATAAATCAAGAAAGTAGATGTGGTACTAGGTAAAACAATCATGTTACTTGTAAAACTTTAAGGAAACACATCGATCTTTAATTTACTGTTATATTTATGTGCTTGGTAAAGCTGAAATATGTAATAAATATTTTCTCTCAACTTTCTTTGATATCAAACACATGATCAACATTTTATAGATTAAGGTATAAAAATGCTGTGTATGTACACAAAACAAAAAAAAATCACAAATTAGTTACTATATATTTATATATAAAATTATAGATATATGTGTTGTTTGTACCATTTTCAATGTATATTTTATATTTTAATATATATTTTATATCCGTCATTAATTTAGTACCAATTTTTTGTGTAAACATAATAGTCAGTAGTCAATAAAGCATTTATTTGTTTTTTCAGTTGACCAAAAACTATTGATTTGTTAAGATGAAAAAATGCATTTAAATGTTGTTCATATATAAGGAAAGTAATTTAATTGGTTTTGACTAAATATATAAGGAAAGTAATTTTTTGTGTGACTATTTCATTTTATAAGTTTAAAATAAAACTATAAAACTTTGATATCTTTTAGAATATTCTAAAAGATAAAGTTAAATTTTAGAAAAAATGACAAATTGATTCCTAACTTTTTGATTTGCGGACATTCAAATTCCTGAAGATTTAAAAATGCATTTAAGTTTTTGACCTCTTCAAAATTTGGACATATCGATCCCTAAATTTAATTTGTCCAATTTTTAAAAACTCTCTCACGTGTGCATCTGTATCAACCAGGTCAATGGAGTCACATTTGATTTTTTCATTAAGTCTGACAGACCCAAGTGAACATAAGGGATCAATATGTATAGGTTTTGAAAAGATCAGGGACTTAAATATATTTTTAAATTTTCGAAGATTTAAATATATGCAGATGAAAAGGTCAATGACTTATTTATCATTTTTTTTCTAAATTTTAAGAAACAGGTTAAATTGTTAAATGGGATAAAGAAATTATGTGAGTAAGTTTATAAGTATTGAAATTAAAATTAATAAGCCCGTCTAGCTCAGTCGGTAGAGCGCAAGGCTCTTAACCTTGTGGTCGTGGGTTCGAGCCCCACGGTGGGCGATGATTATTTTTTTAACACACCATTTTTGCTGTATCAGAAGTTATGGTTAGTTGAAAACCTAAAACTTTAGATTGTTACTACTGATCCCAATATTCCATTTCCAACCATCATCATTAGATGAGGTGTAAAATACATATTACAACTTTGATATACTAAGATGTAAGGATACTTAAATAATTTAATTTAACTGTGTTTTGAACTTAAAAATATTCCAATCACATTAACCATACAATGATGCCTCCTCAAAATATGCTGATGCTCCTAGCTTCACCAAAATAATTCACATTTGGCTCATCAGCAACCAAACCCAACTAACTTTCTTTTTGATCTATTCCACAACAAAATTCCTAGCAACTACATCAAGATACAAGTCTGAGAAGCAATTCTCTGTTGAGGAATTATCAATGTGATTTAGATATTCCCTTAGACTTTTTCTTAGAACTTGTCTTCCGAGGGCGTTCTTGTGTCTCCCGAAGCACTTCGCTTAGCATTTGTAACCATAAATCTTCAAAGTGGCTGTGAAAACTCTGCTGAAACCAATCCAAGATTTCTGAAAATAATTCCTTTGGATTCTCCTTCCACACAGTTCGCAACGTAGCAGCACTATCGATTCGCCTGCTCCTTAATTTGCTTAAAAGATTCCCCACCCTCTTTTGACCCAATGCTTCATTCTTCAAAATACTTTCAGGAGAGGCTGACATATATCTGCGGACAGATTTTAAACAAGGACAAACCTGGCCATCAAGCAAAGCATAGGCGAACACTTTTACCTGATGATCATAATTTTTATCTTTGTCGATGGGCAAAGGATGCATTGGAAGCTCCCAGTCGAAACGTCCAAAGGTTGGGATGACCCACTGCTTTACTTGGTCAGTCTGCGCGTCGTAGAAAGGTTTGGGATCCATAACGGATCTAGATAAGTCGCAGTTCGATTTGGCGTGCTCAACAAGCCAAGCTGGCTCCACACTTGTTACTCCATGCATGTATGCTCTGATGGAACTTGTCACCCCATCTTTGTCTGGCCGTTTTGTCTCTAATAATTCATTGTAAACCAAAAACTCGGGGGCTACGATGGATACCGATGACAACCTATGAAGGAAAACAGTGTCTTTAACAATGCATGATTGATACCGAACAGCACTTGATCTTTTCTCTCCATTGGAGACTCGGAACGCTGCTGTAATTCGTCTGGCAACTCTGTCTGCCCAGCCAGCACATATTGCCTGACAAACAAGCCTTTCCTCAACCACGGAAAGAGGATATTTTTCAGAAGAAACCCGCCAAGCATGTTCTATGTCCTGTAGAGTTCCGTGAATCCAAGAGTACTCTTCAAAACCAGCTTTGGAACTCTGATAGAAGACCAGTTTAAGTAGCTGTTGCCTAAGCTTTGACATTTCCTCCATCGTTTTGAAGTGCAATGCATTACCATCACAGAATTCCAGCTTCTTCTGTGACTGCTCGAAACACTGCAACGCATAGGCTGTGGTCAGGGCATCACTCGTGACAACTCGAAATTTTTCACGTGCTTGTTTAGCAGTTTCTTTTAGTTTCTTTCGCCTAGACTTTTCTTTTCTATCGGTGTCTTTTTCACTATCCCCCATGCCAGATTTCTCACACATCTCTGAGTCTCTTCCACTTTCATTTCCTTCATATTGCATAATAAAAGGATTTGACAAACTCAATGCGGCAGCAGCTGCAACAGCATATGCTAAAAGCAAACTTGGATTACATTTATGCCCATGACTTATACTCTTGATAACAGTGAGCAACATTCGGGAGTGCCGAGGACTCAAGGGATAAAGAGCCATGGCTTTTCCCAAAAGTGTAAGTTCATCATTCTTATCCACTGCTTCCAGAGCTTTCAAGCAATTCTCAGCTTCAAGAAGGGAATCCTTCTTAAGAGAAGTAGGAAATGGGAACTTTTTAACCTGGATGAGAAGTAATACTATTAATTATAGAATGATCTCAAACTTACAAATGAAAAGAAAATAATTCCAGTTAGACAAGGAATTGAGTAAATTTGAATATAGGAAGAAGCAAATTATGTCTTGGGGCCTAATATTAATAATCTAAATGAATAAATTCTAGTCAATGCTATGTATGGAATAACCATTTTTTTCATTTAGCCAAAATTAATTAGTCACCATCATACTACCTTCCCCACTTTGCTAATGATACCCCCCAATATAAACAAGCAGGTGGAGAGAAAACTCGGACGAAAAAAAAAAAAAGAAAAATATTAAACTTACATCCTTAAAATGTATCGATTTTAAGAGGAGGACAACACCATGAACAGGAACTTTCTCAACTTCAGCTGGAGAGTACTCAGGACATTCGTTACTAAAGGCCGCTGATGAATACAGACGATAACAATGTCCAGGTCCAGTTCTTCCAGCTCTGCCAGCACGTTGAGCGGCTGATGCCTTACTAATCCACTGTATGTCATATGTCTCCATGCCATTGGAGGGGTTGTAATTTTTCACTTTTTCTCTTCCAGTATCAACCACATACTTTATCCCTGGAATAGTTAAAGATGTTTCAGCAACATTTGTGGCAACAACAACAAGGCGCTCTCCGTCCTTGACTTCTTCAAATACACGAAGTTGGGCTGCTGCTGGCAGCATGGCATAAAGAGGAAGAACAAAGAGTGCACCTGGAGAAGAACTAGAATTTTCTCTAGCTCTGCTCTCCCTGAAAACTTTTGGTTGGTCTGAACCACCTTCTGTATTCACAGAAGTCTGCTCCTTATTCAAGGTGCTTGATGGGGCTTTCCCAGACAATTTTTCAAAAGCAGCCTTCAGAGAAGCAAGGCCTCCTTCCTGCCTTAAGACGTTTACAATATTACTGTCGTTCTCTGATTGCTCAACATTATCATCACCATTAAATTCCAATTCACTCTCAGTTTCCGAATCATAAGAAAAGTCAGAATCATTTTCATCTACATCAATCTCTTCTTCATCATAGCCGCTAAACCTATCAGTTGGCTGGATAGCTGAATTTCCAGGAATGTCAAATGCTTCATTGATCTCATTAATATTTACTCCCTCAACAGGATTTGTGTCGGGGACTGCAGTCCCATTACTTTCTGCAGAACCCTTAACCTTTTTCATGACAAACTCCTTTGATGCTTTGCGTAGCTTCCTACACAAGTCTTCTACTTCCCTTTGCCCAGTAACAAAAACAAGTATGCCCCCAGGAGGCAACCTCTTATGAATTGCCAAGACCTTCGTGTACGCTGCCCCAATATAATCTGTTATTTCAGTTTTCTTTGCAAAGTACATTGTTACTGGAAATTGCCTTGTAGGAACCTCTATCACAGGTGGAGGAGAAGGAAATAACCTTTCAGAAGTGAAGTCTTGTACTCGCAATGTAGCACTCATCAGCACAAGTTTTAGTGGAAAAACGAGATCTTCAGGACTTAAACTTTGCCCTGATTGTATCTTCTTTTGCTGATCATTATAAACCTGTCAAAATAGAAAGATAAAATCATGGGAGGTTCGAATGCCAGTGGTAATTGGCAAGATTATGAAAGAGGATCTAATATAAACTTAAATTACATCTGTGAAATTATTAATAGAATAAATAACTCTCACCAATTGGCGAACTTTTATAACACGTGAGAGCATCCCGATCAGAATATCCGTGTTCAAGCTCCTCTCATGAGCCTCATCAAGAATTAATACTGAATACCGCCTCAATAAAAAATCATTCTGCACCAGAAGGTATCCAACATTATTTATCAAAACAAGTGCGTTTTGATTTAGTCATTCAATTGCTTGATGATATGTTAAGAAAAAGAGAGTTAAATCAGGCATTGTAGCCTTGCACAGCAGGCAATTGCCATCATAACAATAATTAAAAGTTGCAACAATGATAGCAAGAATGTCTGCAGCCACTAACAATAACAACCAAGCAATGAAAATATGAAAGAGGAAAATTTACATTCACTTTTCAGTTTCCAATCAAAAGTGCTATGGAATATGTAGAACCCATAAATGCACTCACATGCATCCATAAACAATAAGTTCCAAAGCATTTAAACGAAAAATAGAAGTTCTCAAGGAGAATGGTTTCCTCAATGATAGATTAAAATATGCCCACAATCAAATGTAAAGTGAACCTAAAGACCCTATCATGCATTGAGCTTTTGAGTGATCGGTACTATAAACAAAAGGTTCTGAGTTTCTTGATTTATCAGCACTTAAAAGTGAACCAATTTTTTCTGTGAAGATATCACTTATATTACACAGATAAGTTTTCAAAATGAATAACTAGAAAAGCAATGAGGTGAATAACAACCTGAACTTCTCTTAGCAAAATTCCATCAGTCATAAACTTGATAGAACAACTATCTCCAATCATCTTGTCATATCTAACTTGAAAGCCAACCTCCTTTCCCAAATGAAGACCAAGTTCATATGCCACACGCCTTGCAGTGGAAAGAACAGCCACCCGACGTGGTTGAGTAACACCGATAATACCACTGTGAATATGGGACTTACTTGAACCATAGCCATCTTCATAAAGAAACTGATAATTTTTTGGGAAACACAATAATCAAAGTGTCAATATAAAATGACAGTAAAACATCACCGTTAATCAAGCATAAGACATACTCACCTGAGGAACTTGAGTTGTTTTACCACATCCAGTTTCTCCGCATATGATAACACTGGAATGGTAATTTATAGCTTCCATTATCTCTTGCTCCATCATGACTATAGGCAGATCCTTCCTTTTTTCTTCAACCTCAGCTGGTCTGTAAACATGCACAACAGTAGGGGTAGTTGAAGGTCTCTGTGCAAAAGGATCTGCAGGGTTGCTTAATTCGTTGATTGTGTTACCGTTTTCGTCTGTCTTATCCTGTTCCATGTTAAAAGGTGCCCAAAAGCATTAAAGTATAAACAAAAAGGTCACCTCATGAATGATAGAAACACTGGAAGAATGATAACGATGAATAATATTTTGTATATTGATATAGGGAAAAACTGAGCAGGATCAACACCTTTGACTTGGTGCTTGCTATTCCATTGGTAGAAAAAGATGCAAGACAAGCACTTCTAATTTCATCAAGTTGCTTCTCAATAGGAATTTTAGTTACAGGTTTATTAATAGATTCATTGGCAGGAATTGTTGCTTGAGAGGATTCCAAAGCAAGAGATGTTGTACTTGATACTTCTCTTTCTGTTCTTGTTAATTGAAATTCAACAATTCCATTCTCCTCAACTTCCTGCACCAGATGAATCCCTTCTGTCTCAGGTTCAATTCCATGAGGAAAATCCAGTTTCTTAGGTTCACCATTATCATGTAGAACCTCCAACCCTTGTTTCAGTAAGTGTACAGCCCTCGTACGTTTCTCCTGCACAGTCTCAGCCTGCACAATATGCATATGTCGTATGAGCAAACAGTCAGTCAAGATTTGTCACTAAACTATCACTGTTTCATTAAATACGAACCCGCCCAATTTTCCATGAAGGTTTCAAAAGAGAATATGCAGACTCCGGAAGTGAGTTCTCTCTGCAAAGACAGAAAATTCCAAATTTTTATCAATAAATGAGTGCTAACAGACAGAACAACAAAAATTCATTGCATACTTTAATGTCTCAATGCTTCTTTCCATGAGAAGTTGTTTCTCCTTGTCACCCTGCATAAAGCAAAGGAAACAATTAAAAAAATAGTAACACTGAAAACAGTCGGGTAGACAATATTTTTTTGAAAAACAACATCCTCCTTTTTGTTCATCTCTCAAGTCTCAAGCATTAACCTCCAATTTCTTCAGCTTCTTCTTCTGAGGTTTGCTCAGCTTCTGTTTCTTATTTGACCCAACTTTTCCGCACTCCTAACACCAAAAAACAGAACTACAATCAGTATCACAAGCAACTTTACAAACATAACCACGCAAATTGAACATACAAAAAGAAGAAAATTGTGGAACTTCCTGTACCTGATTATTTCCTTTCCTTTTCTTCTTAGCTGGCAAGATCAGTGCATTACTATCTCCTCCATTTCCCAAACTACTCATTAAACAAACAAAAATAACGAAGGGTGACTCAGATGACTAATCAAACATAAATCATGCACCAAAACAAAAATGATTTTTTAAGCTATTTACAGATGAGTTTGATTTACCTTTGAGCATCAATCTCGACATGGCTCCCAAAACTTTCCCAAGTTTCCATCTTTTCTGTAATTAAGAGAAAAAAAAAGAAGAGAGTTGATCAAATTTGACCTTCAATTAGACTAAGAGAAAGAAGGGAGTGCATGGCCAGAAAAGCATATTGATTGTTCTAAAAGGTAGCTTTCATGGCTAAGGGGGGAGGGGGGGGGGGGGTTATTTTCATGTATGCTATCTTTTTCACTGGTTAACACCCTCAACTTGATGAATCTCTTTAATCATTATACTTCCTTATGTTTGAAATCCACCACTTTTGGTTAAAAATTCAAAGGGACTGATTTCTGCGAACTCTCCTATAAAAAATTGAACTTTGTAGTCCACTCTATTCACTTCCCCACACAGCTCCCTTTTTATTTCCTAGAATCATGCTATCAAGAAACATATGAAGTATCAGGAATTGGGAGTTGCTTCCAAATCGCTATGCACTCAATCCACACTAAATTAAATAGCTAGTTAATAGTTACGCTGATGCTTCAACAATTCAGATTCTAATGGTGCATTTATTGAGCAGAAAAAAAAAAGAAAGAAAAAAACAAGGGAGCAGAAGCATTGTACAGTACCTTAGCAGCGAGAAAACAGAGGCGGTGAACCGGAGAGGCAGACGCGGCGGTGGCTAGGGCAGAAGCAGAACAGAACGAATGGCGGCAAAGTGAGAAGCAGAACTCACCTTGCAGCGGGACAGCGGAGCCGGCAATCAGAGAGGCGGACGCGGCGGTGGGCGGTGGCGAGTGCGGAAGCAGAAGAGTGGGATTGCAAAGGAAAGAAAAATATAAGGGTTGTAAAATGGGCCCCACACTAGTGCTAATGCCGTTATTTATTTTGAGAGTTTAGCTAGGAGAGCCTAGGACCATCAACTAAGATTTTTTTTTTACGCTTTTTTATTTGTTAGTATCACTATTTATTTATTTAGTGTATCTGAGTATATTAAGTTTTAAAAGAATATCATATAATTTATTATTTCTTTTAAATTATAATATTTGCTATTTTATCTATTTTTGTTTTAATTATAAAATTTTTCATCAAAATATTTTTATTTTAAAACTAATTTTAGTATTTTTAATATTTTATTATCTATTATATTTAGTTTTTTTCTGGAATATATTGTACTTAAAATTGTATATAAAATAAATCTTACTCTTATGAACTGTTTTGGTTTTTTATTTTTAATATTGGGTCGAAATTAGTGTAATCCACCAAAATAGCCACGACACCGTTGTGAGAATTTTTGATAGCTGCGTAAAAACATTACCGTCATTTTGTCATCCACGTCTATAACAATGTATATATAATCTATAATCTATAACAATATGGTAATATATGGGTTTGGTGTCCAAAATTTTTTTTAGTATTACCCTTTTTAATCAACTTCTTCATTTAATGTCCGTTATCGCTGAAAAACTCCCATTACTCCACTTACCCATTTTTCTCTTCTCATTTCATCTCTTTTTTTTTTTGGTGACTCATCTCATCTCTTATTAAGATTATTGAATATATTAATAGACTTTAAAAATACATTAGACTCATGCCAATAATAGATTTGTTTTTAAATATTCAGATTCATAATAATAATAAAATTGGTCCAAATTTAAGTAATAGATAGAACGTTAATAATATTAGTGGATATAAATTATCATTTTTTAAAAGCTTTAATTCATACTTAGTAAACTTTTAATTATTTCTAATATACTATGTTACATATATCTATAATACAGTGAATTATGGTTATTAATTGTTCACTTAAAAAATTTACACTATTAATTTAATATTTGAATTTTTTTTATTATGATACTATTTTAATGTACTCTAAATTTTTATTATGTATTTATAATTTTGATAAAAATCATTCTTAAAAGAAATATTAATCTTATTTTTTAATTTTTTTGTCCAGATAATGTTAAATCATTTATATTAAAAGATTTACAAAATTCAAAAAATATTATTTATATGTTAAAAATCTGTTTTTAAATATTCAAGTATTAGAATTGGTCCAAATAATATTCTGAATGATAATAACATTGGTTAGTTGTGTATATATATTCCATTAGTTTGTTAATTTTATCTTTTGAATTATTTTTTATTATGGTACTATTTTAACGTATTCTAATTTTTTATTGTGTATTTATAATTTTAAAAATAATCATTAGAAGAAATATTAATTTTATCTCTTAAATTTTTTAGCTTTGACAATATTAAATAATTTATATTAAAATATTTAGATAATTCCAAAACTATATTAATACTATAACAAAATAACAATATACAAAAAAAATATGGGAGTTTGATGTTCAATTTTTTTTATTCAATGAGTTCTGCTTGACAGTTGTTGTATAAAATATTTATTTAAAAATATTGGTAATTTTTTATTTAAATTATATGGTAAATAATAATGTTTTATGTAATTTTATTTTATTTAATATCAAATAAATTTAGATTTAAATTTTTTTTATTCTTTTCGAATTGAAATAATCTCATTACATGATTGACAACTTTGATTTCTATTATAATAACTATTTTTTCTATTATTTTCTATTTATTATTTTTTATTTTGTTATAATAACTATTTTTTTATCTATACCAATATATAATGGGATAGAAAAGTTTGGTATCCAATTCCTTCTCCCTATTTTACTCTTATTTCTTTTTTATTTTGTTACACACTGAATTTAATATAACAAACTGTTACCATGTCCTCAATTTTTTATTTTTTTATAAAAAAAAAATTTATCTCACGACAGAGTATTAAACTGATTCATTTTCAACCCACGACATATTTTAAAATTGATTTACTTCCAATAAAAAACTGCTCCCACTACTTACTCAATTTAAAAACTGAAACCCCAATAGAATTAAATACTTTTTCACTTTTAATTTTGGTCACGCAAACCTTTTTCTTCTCTGCTTGCTATCTTTCTGACAAATAGAAATGAAAACTTCACAAAATCAACAATCACGCAACGTCAACCCACTTGAACAGAATATGCTAGGCGAAGAAGATAACATGATCGAAGAACAAAGACAACAACACCTAGCTAGAAGACGTGCAACTTATCGGGAGATGATTCGACAAGGAAAACAAGTTGCCATATCAACTGACTCCAATTCCAACTCCAATGCGTAGAGGTAGTTGTAGCCCGATTGACTACAATTAGACAAATAATCAGAGCTACCACCCATCATCAATTTGATACAGGTAACACGATAACTAATTTTCTTTGTTATGAAGTTAATTAGTTTTTAATAATTATATTTTACTTTTGAAAATGACAATGGAACAGGCACAAATAACAGAAATCTATAACAATATGAATATATAATGTGGATACGGAATTTTCGTATCCAAATTTACTTCCTAATGTTACCCTTAATGATAGAGATTCTTCCGCACATGCGTCAGTTACTTTAAATAAAAGAACTTTCACAGTTAACAGCAACACACATGTTCTTCTATCTTATTTTCATTATGTATTTCACTAATAATTGTACTAATAGTTGTAGGAACCCTAACCTCTTCTTCAATTCTTTATTCCAATAATTTATCCATTTAATTAATTTTATCCGTCTTCAATTTTTCTTACTTCTCTTTCCAAGTCTGAATGTGCTTCTCTGTATGTAACAATTATTTGGATGAGTTTTTGTAATTTTCTGAACTAGATAATGACTATGCCAAATGTTGATTTTCGACGCCATGTATGAAAGGAGGAAAAAAATAATTAGGGGTGATAAATAATTTTTTATGGATCTTATCGTTTTATTTTGGGTATATTCTTTATGCGAGTTCTTTATACCAAGTTTGATCTCATTATTCAAATTTTAGTGCTTCTCCTCTCACCATTAAGTGCACTCTTCTATATTATTACTGTTGTCATTATTCTCCTTCCTTGAATATCCTGATTGTATCGCCTTCATCTTTTCCTCGCTTTCATTTACTACAATAGCAAATTTTATACCATTTGCATAACTTTCACCTTCATCTTTCTTTCTCTTCAGTTTACTTACCAAACTGTATTCATTCTGATATATTTTTAATCTGTCTTTCACATACAAAATTTTCTCTCATCAATTTAATTTAAAAAAATGATTTTTTCATTTGATATTTATTTTTTAATTTTTTTACATGTATATACCTATCAATAATGAACTGAAGAACTTTCATAAATTATTTTGTTAACTCATTCTTATATATTTTTATTCTGTCTTTCACATACAAAGTGATGAATAAAAATGAGAGCTGCCATAATGGTATTATGGTAATTGATTGGTTGTGGTTATTAGAAGAAGAAAACAAGAAAAAATAAAACAAGACAACATAATAGTGACGGTGAGACGATAATAGTTATCCATGTAAAAAGAATGATAAGAAAAAATGATAGTGTATAATATGATGAGATGATATAATCAAAATAAAAATTAATAATTTTAAAATAATAATAAAATTAAAAATAATTAAAGATGTTTAATATAAGATTAAAAAAATATTTTTTTATCTATTCGAATTATACATAAAGATAAAGAGTATTTTGAATATAAATTTTTAAATTTGCTTCAAATTAAATAAGATTGAGAAAATAAATAAATTTAATATATAAATAACTAATTTGTACATGTTAGTAAATCTTTATCTTAATTTTAGTATACATAATAATAATATATTTTTTTACCTTTTTAATTTAAATTTAATTATTTTATATTTTTTACATATCTTAAATAATTTAAAATATTTTATTTTTTATAATTAATTTTTATTTATTGATATCAAATTTATAATTTTAAAAAATAAAAAAATAAAAATATTTTTTTAACTCAATAAAAGAGCGGCTGAACAGGCACTTTCAGCCGTTTTTCTATTGTTTTTAAAAAATTAATTTTATTTTTTGTTAATATATCATTCACTCTTCAAATTTATTAGATAAGTATTTTTTATTTTAATATTGATGTGATTATATTTATATCATATTTTATTAAAATTAAAATTACTATAAACCAAAATATAATTCAAAAAATAATGATAATAACATTATTATGATTCAAAAAGAGTATATATAAACCAAAATACATGTTAGTTATTTACAAAAGATAATTTTTACTTAAATGTCAGATAAAAGTACTATTATTTTAATATTAAATTGAAAAAAAAAATATTTTTTTATCTATTAGAATTATGGATGGAGATAAAAAATGTTTTGGATATAAATTTTTAAATTTACTTCTAATTAAATAGGATTGAAAAAATAAATAAATTTAATAATATTTATAAATAACTAATCTTTAAATAATATCAATAAGTTTTTATATTAATTTTATTACACATAATAACAAATTAATGTTTTTTAATCTTATTTTTTAATTTAAATTTATTTTTTTAATATTTTACATGTTAAATAATTTAAGATATTTTATTTTTTTATAATTTTAAAATAAAAATATAAAATTAATTTCTTAAACTAGGAAAGCGGCTCAACAGGCACGATAGTGCCTGGTGAACCGCTAGTTTTAATAACATGCCTTCAAGCAAAACGTCCGTTTTATTTTATTTTATTAAAAAATGGGTTATGATAAATAACTAATGATTTTTTTGAACAACATGAACAACTACCAATAAAATAAAAACACATTACACTTCCAAATTATCTACCTAAATCTTAATATTAGAATAACTATCTGCACACCTAGTGAAATAAACATCCGATATATCAATTGTTCACCAATGTTGTTAGTTACTTATACTTTTCCTTAAAAAAATTTCACTCACCCAGACGTTTTGTTCCTTTCAAGAAACTGAAACAAACCCATAGCAGGGGAAAACACAATATCACTAAAATATCATTGAATATCATACACAAGTTTATAATATAAAAAAAATTGAGCCGAACTTAACATATCCAAGGATTCAGTTTAAGGAGAAAGTCCTAGTTCAATTGTCATGTTTGTCTCAATAAAGGCGCTTCTTGTAGTAGAAAACAAATTACAAGGTGAGATTCCCATGAATTTTCTAACATGAGTAGCTTAGCATTTGTTAATCTTTTAGTGAACAAGTTATCTGGATATATTGCGCATATAGTTTTGAATCTGTACAATATTTATACGTGTAAAAAAAATTCTCTCTCAGATCATATATTATAGTACACATTATTTTCAAGTTCAAACTTAGTATTTTTAGATTGAAGAGACAATCTTTTTCGGAAACATTCTCAGTTGGATGGATAATTTGTCAAGATTACAGATTCTTTGGTTAGGAAGGTAATGGGTTTTATGGTAAAATTTCTAATCAGTTACGTTGTGTAAACCAAATCATATCACTATGATATATCTCTCAAACAACATGATATACAGTACAATACAAACTTGTTTCTCAAATTTGTGATTGGAATGGAAAGATATGATGATAATAATATGGATGTATTTAGAATTTCGATCTTTGGAAGAGAAAAATGAGAATGAAAAACTATGACATGGTGTAAAGTGATGAACACTCTTAAACAAAATATAAAATACAGTGAAAATATAGGAGATTAATTTTTAATTGGTCAATATTAATTAATATTTTTTATTTTAAAATTTTTTATATTTTGGAGAATTTAGAATTTAAAATGTATTCTTTAAAATTTTACGTTAAAAATTTATGATTTAAAATCTAAAATTTAATATAAATAAAATAATTCTAAAAGATTGATTGATGTTAGCATTGATGTGCATTGACAAAATTATAATGGGATCTTTAAAGAAAAAAAAAAGTAACTACTAATATAACACTAATAACCTCAAAAGCACATATGTAAAAACTATGGTCTTGAGATAAAAATAATGTCATAACAAATTAAGATTTAAATGAAAAAAGAACATTAGCTTTATTTGAAAAAAAAATGAATTATCATTGATGGATCCAACCTGTTGCAATTCCTCAAGAAGACTTAGTGATGTCTCAAGCCGTTCGAAGTGAAAGTAACACTTGGATATCACAGTGACCACCTCCACAATTTTACATATGAGTAACTATCTGATGTGGAAATTAAATGTTGAAATTGTATGTGCTATTTACTATGTCAAAATTATTTTCCATAAGATACTAACTCTGTTCACAAAGCTGAATTGTTTCATCATATTTTTGCAGCTGCAAGATGTCAAGATTTATTAAACATATAAAAAGTGAAGCTTAAATCTATCTACTTAATATACTAAAATTGAGTTTTTCTCCAACTAATGAAAGTGAGGTGTCACTTTTTCGTGAACCCATTTTCCTTCCAAAATGAATGCATTTAATGAATAATGTATAATTATACTAATTTAGAAAAATATCTTTATTTTAATTATATAAAATCAATATTTAATGCATTATTAAACTACTTATCAATTATTAATCAGAAATATTTTTAATTATTTTAATGAATAATGCATAATTATACTAATTTAAAAAAATATCTTTATTATAATTATATAAAATCAATATTTAATGCATCACTAAACTAATTATCAATCAAAAATATTTTAAATATTTTAATTATATTATTTTAATTATATTCATATCCTTCTAATTCTTATTCATTATCCAATGATTTTATTAGTGGCAAGTTGTTAACCCATTTATCTATAACAATATATAATCTATAACAATATATAATGCCAATACTGAATTTTTGGTGTCCAATTTTATGTTCCAATATTGTCCTTAATGATAGAAGTTCTCCATACATGCATGCGTCAGTTACTTGAAATAAAAAAACTTCCACGTTAACAATAACACATTCTTCTATCTCATTTTGATTCTGTGTTTTCACGTAGAAATCCGTAACCTCTTCTTCAATTCTTCATTTCAATAATTTATCCTTTTCAATTTTTCTTAATTCTCTTCTCCATTCTAAATGTGCTTCTCTGTATATTTATCTCATTTTTATTCTGTGTTTTCACGTAGAAACGCGTAACCTCTTCTTCAATTCTTCATTTCAATAATTTATCCTTTTCAATTTTTCTTAATTCTCTTTTCCATTCTGAACGTGCTTCTCTGTATATAACAATTATTTGGATGAGTTTTTGTGGATTTCTGAACTAAATAACAACGATGCCAAATGTTGATTTTCGATGCCATATATGAAAGGAGGAAAATAATAATGAGCAGTGATAAATAATTTTTTTATAGATCTTATTATTTTGTTTTGGGTATATTCAGTACTTTATACCAAGAGTTTGATCTCATTCTTCTGTTATTAATTTTTTTATCTCATTATTGGATTTGTAGTACTTTTTCTCTCACCACTAGATGAACTTTTCTGTATTTTTATTATTGTCATCCTTCTTCTTCTTTCAACATCGTGATTGTATGGCCTCCATTCACTATAATTACAAATTATTACATTTTAGTTAAATCTCATTTTTTTAAATTGTTTTATATTGAATGATATTTTTTTATTTTTTTAAATTATTGATTATGTAAAGTATTGTAATTAAAATTTGAGTACATAAATATTTATTTTTAAATTAAATTAAATAAATTATATAACAAAAAATTTAATGATTTTGTATTCTACAATATTGTTTGGTATATAATTCTGATTATTTGATGAGTTTAAATTTGATAGCGTTGCGTAATTAGATGCACGTGAAACTATTTTACACTAATAGAACATGAAAATTTAATTTTTATTTGATTAACATAGAAAAGACGCACAAACAAATTGTACCTACCAATAATTTGTTAAAATATTGATATGTTTATTTCCTAAACAATTAATGATGTAGAGTACTGATATTCAAGTACATGCAAATTCGTTCATAATTAAATTAAAATAAATAACTTATATTGCAAAAAAATTATTAATTTAATATTATTCATTTGATATATAGTACTAATTATTTGATTAGCACATAAAAGACGCAAAAAAATCTGTACCTATCAATGGTAAAGTAAAAAAATTTTCATGGATATTTTGCTAATCTTTTTTTGAATTTTTAATCAATTCTATGTTGGTTAATATTATTTTTTTTAACTGAATATTAGATAACATATAACATTAAAGATGTGGTAGGATAAAAATATTTATTAATTAATTTTTTTAAATAACTTGATAACACAATAAACATCTAAATTTTCTATTATATATTCTTTAACGTTTCAACATTCACGATATTATACAGCCTAATTTAGATAGCTAAAATACAGTAAAATAAGTAACAAGAAGATATAAAATTCTACTTTTTGTTATGTGGTATAATGATGATATAATAATATAATAAACTGTAATATTTTGGTACAAAAGAACATATCAAGAGCCTTCGATCTTTTTATTTTAATTTTGTTAAAAATACTAATATCATTTACTTTTAATTTATAACTTTCAAGATAAATATAAAGATGTGACCTTTTATACTTTAGATGATTTAAAAAATTTATTATAGAAGAAGTTAAGAATATGAGTGAGTGAGAGACAGAGAAAATTTTTTAACATATTAAATTTGAGTTATATCAAGTGATGATTAAAAAACAAATTAAAACTCTAAATTCAAAAAAAATGTCTCTCTTTTTACAGTGTTTCACTTTAAGTAATTATTTTTTTATAGATAATATTTAAGTAACAAACAAAATAATAAAAAGGTTCGTATTAGATTATAAAAACTAATGTCATCTTTATAGTAGGATTGTATTATTTCAAAATATGCAAAATAAAATAATAAAATATAATTTAATTAATTTACCCAATAAAATAAATGTACAACTTATATAAAAGTAGTCAAATATAAAAAACAATGTATGGGGAGACTATACCATTTGAACTATAACTCATTGACAACTTAAATTTATAATTATTAGTTAAAAACTTACAATAATGTACTATTTTTATTAAATTAGTTAAATAATATATTTTAATATTATTTTTATGGATTATTGACATCAAATTTTGATAATTTGAGCAAAAAGTTTGAATGCTTTATGTGTACATCTTTTTTAATAGAATAATAAGACAACTTAAAATGCACATAAAAAAAAAACTATTATTTTATACATCTAGATATTCAAAAGACACAAAAACTAATTCTTTTAACAACACTTCAACGACTCATAAAAGTTAACACAATAAATGATTATAGATTAAAGCGATAGACAAGATTGAAAGTTGCGATAATGGTACTTGATGATCATTAATTACGATCGGGTAAAGAGAAGGTGGGAGGAGAAGAAGAAAATGAGAAGGAAAACAAGGCAATAATAGTGTGTGATATAAAATAATAGTAAGAAAATAATAATGTGTGATACAATAAGAAGATATAATAAAAGTATAAATTAATAATTTAAAAAATAAAATTTTTTTTATCTATTAAAATTATGAATAAGAAATTAAAAAAATACTTTGAATATAAATTTTTATATTTGCTTCAAATTAAACAATGTTAAAAAAATAAATAAATTTTTTAATATCTTATTTAATTTAAATTTTTAAATTTTAACGTCCTAAAAGTTAAATAACGTATAAACTTTTTATATTTATTTTTAAATATTTTTTATTTTTAATTTTAAATTATTTTATCAAATCTATAATTAATTGAATTCACTCCTATAGTAAGGAATCAATTTAATTGAATAATCTTGAAGCGTTTATATAGTTATTTTTATGATCAATAAATCTGACAATTTTTCAAGACTCAAAAAGTTATTGATAAAGAGATGTATGATAGATTACAAAAATTTTTCTCAGATACATAATTTTTATATTCTTCTATTTTGTTTATTAATTATTCTTATAATTTGATATTTAAAAATGAGAAAAATAAGCATTTTTATTTCTTCTGTTTTTTCATTATTATTTATAGAAAAATGAAGGCCTCTTTAGATTTAGATCCATATTTTGGCCTATCACTTAAAAAAGATGAAAACAAATATAAATATCTATGAAATTTAAATAAAAATGATCTTTTATAAATAATTAATATGTATTTTGATTTATATATAATCTTTTTGAATCAGGATAATATTATTATCATTATTTGTTGAACTATATTTTTTCTGATAATATATATATATATATATACTTCTTTATTGTGTGTTTTTATCATTTAACATTTTAAAGATTTTTTATAATAATTTTAGTTTTAATAAAATATAATATAAATAAAGCCATGTTAATATTAAAATAATAAAAAATACTTATTTAATAAATTTTAAAAATGAATAATATATTAACAAAAAATAAAAATAATTTCTTAAAAAACAATAGAAAAGCGGCTGAACAGGCACGATAGTTCCTGTTGAGCCGCTAGTATTGATAATAATAATAATAATAATTTTATTAGGGTAAATATCAAATTTTATTCCTAATATAAAAATATAAAATTTAATTCCTTCCATTTTTATTTTACCATTATAAAAAATCATGTATGCTAGAAGAAAATATCATTCGTTTACCAATTACTCTTTCATTTGATAGCTTTTACAAGAATTTTTTTCTTCCTATGAGGCGTCGTTGCAAGAAGACAACTATCGTGGACACAAACTACCACACTCTCCAACTTTCGTGCTCATCATTCGGAGCTATATAAGATATGTTATCTATGAAGTATTTATAGACCATGATGTTATTATGTATGCATAAATAAAAAATGTTTCATATTTAAATTTAAGTCATTTACCTGTTTGTGGTATATTGTAGTGTGAAATTACTTTCAATATGTGTTGTGTAATGACATTATGTTCTAATTTAAGCTTTTACTTTAGAACTGTATTATGATTTTATCTCATCATTTTTTCTTAGATACCAAGTTGACGTATTTTTATTTATTATTATTATTATTATTGAAATGGATGTGATATGAAATGTACAAAAAAAAACTTTCACATTCAATTTATTTTATTGTAGTCTTCTATCTATTCTATATATTTTTATTTTCTTTTTAAATGTTATATAATTTATTATAATTTATACCAATCTATTTTCCCAACTAATGAAAGTGATGTGTCACTTTCTAGTGAACCCATTTTCCTTCTAAAATGATTACACTATTTCTTTCTTTTAAATTTATTTTTAAAAATTATTTTTAATTGATATAATTATATTATAATTATAAATAATTATACTAATTTAAGATAATTTTTTTATTATAATTATACTAATCTCTTTTAAATTTATTTCAGAAAATTATCTTAATTATAATTATATAACAATATTATACTTAGAATTTAATGAATAATTCATATATTATACTAATTTAAAAAATATCTCTATTATAATTATATAAAATCAATAATTAATGCATTATTAATCTAATTATCAATAAAAAATATTTTTAATTATTTTAATTATATTGATTTTAATTATATTGATATAATTCTATTTTTTATTCATTATCCTAAAATTTTATTAGTGACAAGTTATTATCTTAATGGTGACCTATATAATAATAATAATAACAACAAAAAGATAAAAAATTATATTTTAGAGAAATATAAATTGATTATTAATAATTGGTTATTAATAATGATAATTATATGATTAATTTTTAGTAATCATTAAATATATTTAATATAAATATCCAAGTTTAATTAGTTAACAAATGAAAAAAAATATTATTGCACGATTGTAGAAGCAACAATATATATATATATATATATATAAAAATAACTAATTTAATATTAATAATAATTCAATATATATATATATATATATAACCAATTTAATATCTATCTATCTACTTAATATATTAAAACTGAATTTTTTTTCAACTAATGAAAGTGAAGTGTCACTTTCTCGTGAACCCATTTTTCCTCTAAAATGAATGCATTTAATGAATAAATGCATAATTATACTAATTTAGGAAAATATTTTTATTATAATTATATAAAATCAATATTTAATGCATTATTAAACTACTTATCAATTATTAATCAAAAATAGTTTTAATTATTTTAATGAATAATGCATAATTATTCTAATTTAGGAAAATATATTTGTTATAATTATATAAAATCAATATTTAATGCATTATTAAACTAATTATCAATCGAAAATATTTTTAAACATTTTAATTATATTCATTTTAATTATATTGATATCCTTATAATTCTTATTCATTATCCAATGATTTTATTAGTGGCAAGTTGTTAACCTATTTATATTGATATATCAACTAATTGATTTGATTAGGTATTTAAATATCACACGATTTATTATAATTTATATCAATCAAATAATTGTAATTTATTATATCAATTATTTTAATTTATTAATTTATAAGGTACATAATAACACAGATGATTTGTTACTTATACTGATTAAAAACAATAAATACATGTTAATTTAGTTAAAAAAATCATTATTTTCTATGTTTTTCTATTTATTTTTTTTAATTCATTAAATCCAATCAATTATAATAAATTAATTATATCAACTAATTAATTCAATCAATTATTTTTTAATTTATTTTTTGAATTCAATAAATCAAATAAAATTAATTATACCAATTATTTGTATTGACTAATTGATTTGATTAATTCTTAAAAATATTTTTATTTAATTTATTTTATTTATTTAAATATAACTAATTAGTTATTTAATTTTATTAGGATAAATATCAAATTCTATTTCTAATATAAAAATACAAAATTTTATTCCTTCTATTTTTATTTTACCACTATAAAAGACCATATATACTAGAAGAAAATATTATTCATTTACCAATTATTCTTTCATTGGGTAGCTTTTACAACAATTCTTTTTCTTCCTATGAGGCGTCGTCACGAGAAGGCAACTATCATAGACACAAATCAGCACACACTCTTCAGCGATTTTCGGGCTGTTTTTGACCCAGTTCGCGGCCCAGAAAACACAGATTAGAGGCTATAAAGTGGGGGATTGCATCCATTCATAGAGAGGCTTTCACATTCACAATTTTAGGAGTAGATGTAGTTTTTAGAGAGAGAGGTTCTCTCCTCTCTCTTAGGATTAGGATTTAGGACTTCTCTTAATTTTAGGAGTGACTCTCAATCCCAAGTTCTTTATTTTTATTTATTTTCCCAATTTAGTTTATGAACTGTTCCAGAATGTAACACCCTACCACACTAAGCTTTACGCTTAAGTCGTAAAACGAAGGTGGTGTGGTATTACGACCTCTAAAATAAAATGAGTACATATAATAGCAGAAGAATTATAATATGCTAGGAGCCTTGAAGGAAAGGGAAAAATAAAAAAAAATTGCACAATAAAGGTGCAACGCTCAAGGAACGAGTTAATATTGGTGATAAGAAAACCATAACTATCAAACATAAGATAATAGAAGTAGGAGTAGAATACCAAAGATACAAAATAACAAGCTCCTAACTCAGCCTGCGAAGTCAAGACTGGCCGGAGAATATTTACACATATATACATACATATCCAAAACCCAAAAGTACATATACACAATCCTGCCTCTCCATAAACCTCTAAGAGGATCAAAAAGAATAAGTCATGCGGAGAGAAAGCTAAGTACATATATATACATCATAGCATAACAAAATATCCCAGTAACCACTCCGCTTCAAGAGTCCAGATGCCTAACGGGATGCCTCTCGACCTGCATCTGAAAAACAACAACATAGTATAGAATGAGAACCGGAGGTTCTCAGTATGGTAAAGGTACCACACACATAATATATAAGGTCCTGGGAATGCCAGAGGCAATCCTAGAACGCCGACACTCAGATTATAGAGCTTAAAGTATTAAACAGAAGCCATAAAAGGTGGTTTTCTAAAAAAATATTTAATCCTAACTTAACTTAACCTTAAATCTAAGTCCTATACTGCCATTCCTCCATACCTCCAACTCCATCATGCATTTTCACAGACAAATAGACAGATAAAAGCAAACACAAGAAGGTTACAACTACTGCAGGTAACAAATACACATTTATCATGGCAAATACAGATAGGCACTCCCAATTAGAGCACAAGCAAGTAATTCAAGTAATATGCATATGATGCATGCCTGTCCCATGGATGATGAGGCTCATCTGTCGGTTATCCAGCCAACCCGACAAGTCTGAATTGTACTTAGACTGTCCCCGACGTGCATCCCCAAGAGTCTATGCATAGTTTTTTCTCAAATAGTCAATAATACTCAATGGGGGTAACATTCCCGGGAATTTATATAGTGCCCGGTCACACACTTACGTCGTAGGATCAACAGAGTATCGAGTTTTCAACCTGGTACACGTGGTGGCAAGCCACGACACTTAATCCAGGGAATCTCGTATCTCAGATTATTCAAATTCATAAGCCATATAAATAATTCAATTATAATTCATCAACATCAACATCATTCTCAATCGCATTTCATTCATCATCATACATCAATCATATTCAATCCTTATCCTTCATTATCACACCTCCCATTCTGTCCATCAATAGTTCCAATTCAAAACATAACTCATTCTTTTCTAAATGAATCAAACTTAAAACATGCTCATTTTCTTAATAACTCTAAATCAAACCATATAACCTTTGAATTTAAATCTTTTTAAATAATCATATAAACAAAATCTCTAATCTCTAATTTTTATAAAATTTTGGTAGCATCTCCTCTAAAACTCGAACTTTGCCACCCTGTTCGGGTCCAAACCTGTATTCTTTTCAATTCAACATTCCCTTCCTCATTATCATAAAAATCTCCACAAAAAATCTACCTCAGATCAACAATTAAACTCATACAATATTCAAATCCAACAACTAAAATTCAACTAAGAGTCAGTTCACAAATCCTAGGCTTTTAACACAAAATACCTCAAATCAATAATTCACCGAATCATTAATTAATCAACAAGCACCAAACCAACCATGTTCATCAACAATAACATTCAACTATAATTCTCTCCAAATTAACATAGCAACATTCACCATCCAAAATTAATAACTAATTATCCAATAAACTTCAACCAATTATATTCATTGACAAATTACTAAATATTAAACATACACCTGCATTCCAACTTATCCTATGGTCATCTAGCCTAAGTTTTCACAGAACATTATATATTAAATGCAAGAAACCTAAACCATACCTTAGCCGATTCCCAAGTATTATTCCAAGAAAATTTTCCTAAAAGAACACAGCCCTCAAAACCTCAACTAATCCGCTTCCTCCAAGTTCCAGTATTCACAATTTCAAGCTCCAATTATTTATTTTCAACCTAATACACATTCATAACACATATATACCCAATTTAATACTCAAAGCTCAAATTTAATGAAATTAAAATAAAATTATCGTATCCTCACCTTACCCAAGCTTCACATAAGCAAGAGTGAATGTTTTTCTCAAGCTAATTGGATCCTAAAACATCAAAAATCAAAGAAACTCAACCTTCCCATTCAAAAATCCGAAAATTGGGGGAAAAGAGGGCTGAGAGTAATTAAACAAGTTACCAGTAAAATTGTTCCGGTAGAAATATAGAGCTCGACGCGGTGGACGCGTGGCCGCAAACGGTGCGGCAATCGGAGCTCGGACGGAGAAGTTACGGGGGTTGGAAGGTTACCGTAAGGGTTCGGGAGTATTTTCTTCTCCCTGTGGCTTTTCACGCTGCAGCTGGTGAAATGAAGAAGAAGGGGCTTTCGGGCTCATTTAAAGTGTGGGTCTGGTTGGATCGACAGTTCGGTTCGGCCCCGGTTCAACCGGTTCGGTTCGTTCGGTCCAATTTTGGACCGTTTTTTTCGAAATTGGTGTCAAAATTCTCGTTTCGATGAGCTCTATCCTAATTTAATATAATATTCACATTTCTAATCCTTCTTATTAAAAATTAATTTATTAACTAATTATCTACTAATTTAACCGGGATTTACATCCTACCCACCTAATAAAGAATTTTGCCCTCAAAATTCAAATATAGTTACCTGAAATGAGATGTGGATAGTCCTTTCGCATATCTGATTCGAGTTCCCAGGTATGTTCCTCGATACCAGCTCGACTCCAAGCTACTTTTACCAATGATACTTCCCTTCCTCGTAATCGTTTAACACTGGTGTCATCAATCCTCACCGGAATTACTGGGAGTGTTAGATCTCTCACTTGGATTGGTTCTGGTTCTAGAACATGACTTGCATCAGGGGTATACTTTCGAAGCCGTGATACATGAAATACATCGTGCAAATTCGAAAGGTACGGCGGTAAGGCAATTCTATAAGCCACTGGTCCAATTCTCTTCAAAATCTCAAACGGTCCAATATAACGGGGATTCAGTTTCTTGGTCTTAATAGCTCTTCCCACGCCAGTGGTTGGTGTAACTTTCAGAAAAACATGTTCTCCTTCTTCGAATTCTAAAGGCTTTTGCCTCTGATCAGCATAGCTCTTCTGGCGGCTTTGGGCTATAAGCATTCGACTATGAATCTTCTTTATCTGCTCAGTCGTTTCAGCTATCATTTCAGGCCCTAATAAACTCCTTTCTCCAGTTTCATACCAACATAGTGGAGACTGACATTTTCTGCCATACAGAGCCTCATATGGAGCCATTCCGATGCTCGCATGATAGCTATTATTATAAGCAAATTCAATTAATGGCATATACCGATCCCAGCTCGCAGGCTGGTCCAAAACACAAGCCCTTAGCATATCCTCCAAGGTCTGAATAGTTCTTTTTGACTGACCATCTGTCTGAGGGTGATACGCAGTACTCAAGCTTAACTGAGTCCCAAATGCACGCTGAAAAGCTCCCCAGAATCTTGATGTAAAACGAGGATCTCTGTCAGATATGACAGTAGAAGGCACACCATGCAACCTGACAATCTCTTTGATATACATTCGAGCCAATTCCTCCATTGTGCAACTTATTCGGATAGGAAGAAAATGAGCTGATTTTGTTAGTCAATCCACAACCACCCAAATAGCGTCACAACCAGATCGGGTTCTAGGCAAACCTATCACAAAATCCATTGCGATACTCTCCCATTTCCATTGTGGAATCTCCAAAAGCTGAAGGGTCCCTGATGGTCTCTGATGCTCAATCTTAACCTTCTGACACGTTAAACATTTAGATACATGCAATGCCACATCATTCTTCATACCTGGCCACCAGAACATCGCTTTCAGATCCTGATACATTTTAGTGCTCGCTGGGTGAATTGAAAACCCGCTCTTATGAGCTTCCTTCAAGATACTTTGTCGCAGGTCTCCAACATCAGGCACAATAATCCGGTTCTTGAATCTCCATAAACCATCCTGACCTTCTGACACTCTCCACTATTTTCCCTGTTCAACTGCTGGTAATATCTTATGTAATGCTTCACTATCTCGATGAGCCTTCAGAAGTTCTGATTTAAAATCACTTGAAATCTGCAATTGACTCAAACACAGGATTCCAGATTCTTCTCTAATTCCCAAATTCAAACCTTGAAATGCCTTTAGTAATTCTTCTTCCCGTAGCATCATCCAAGCTGCATAGAAAGATTTTCGACTCAAGGCGTCCGCCACAACGTTCGCTTTTCCTGGATGATAATTCAATTCAAAATCATAACCTTTCAGAAGCTCCATCCATCTCCTCTGACGCATATTCAATTCTTTCTGCTAAAAAAGATACTTCAAACTCTTATGGTCTGAGAAAACATGAAACTTAACACTATAGAGATAGTGCCTCCAAATCTTTAAAGCAAACACAACAGCAGCAAGTTCCAAATCATGTGTCGGATAGTTCATTTCATGCGGCCTTAATTGCCGTGAGGCGTATGCTACAACATTCTGGTGCTGCATCAGAACGCACCCCAAACCTTTTAGAGATGCATCACAATACACTTCAAACGGTTCACTTGGTTCAGGTAATACCAATACAGGTGCAGTAGTCAACTTGTGCTTCAATGCCTGGAAACTCTCTTCACATTCCGGAGTCCAGATAAAAGGCGTATCCTTCCTAGTCAATTTAGTTAAAGGTAAGGCGAGCTGTGAAAATCCCTTAATAAATCTGCGATAATACCCCGCCAAACCTAAGAAACTCCTGATCTCTGTCACTGAAGTTGGTCGCTCCCAATTCATCACTGCTTCCACCTTAGCAGGATCCACAGCTATTCCCTGCTTACTCACCACGTGGCTGAGAAACTTCACTTCACTCTTCCAGAACTCACATTTAGATAACTTAGCATATAACTTCCTGTCTCTCAGAATTTGCAGCACAGTTCGCAAGTGTTCAGCATGTTCCTCTTCAGACTTAGAATAAACAAGAATGTCATCAATGAAGACAATAACAAACTTGTCCAGATACGGTCGGAAAATCCTGTTCATATAATCCATAAATACTGCCGGGGCATTAGTTAACCCAAAAGACATCACTGTATACTCATAATGATCATAACGTGTCCTGAAAGCAGTTTTCGGAATATCCTCGTCTCTAACCCTTATCTGATGATACCCAGATCGTAGGTCAATCTTAGAAAACACACCGACACCCTGTAACTGATCCATTAGATCATCGATTCTAGGCAACGGATATTTATTCTTCACAGTGATCTTATTCAATTGCCGATAATCGACACACAGCCGCATACTCCCATCCTTCTTCTTCACCAGTAACACTGGCGCTCCCCACGGAGAAACACTTGGTCGGATAAAATGCTTACCCAACAGATCTTCCAGCTGAGCCTTCAGTTCAGTCATTTCTAAAGGTGACATCCTATAAGGAGTAATTGAAATTGGACCGGATCCAGGTACCAACTCAATTGCAAATTCAACCTCTCGGTTAGGTGGGAATTCATTAATATCATCTGGAAACACATCTGGAAATTCACATACAACCGAAATCTTCTCTAAACTCTGATCATCACCTGATACTCCCGCAGTTAATAACATAATACCCTGACATTCAGTTCCAGAACAGTTTACTATCATAGAATTCAAATAGTAACTATTCACCACAACTGGTGCTTCTGACCCTTCCGGCATAAACTGTACTGACTTTTCAGAACAATCAAGTAAAACATGATTCTTGGATAACCAATCCAATCCCAAAATGAGATCAAGACCAGTCATAGGCAAACAAATCAAATTATGCACAAATTCACGATGTTGTACTCGAAAGGGAACTTGTGGACATCCTATCCTGGTCACCATAGCTTCATGAGTAGCATTATATACTTTCAAATCATAACCTAAAACCACCATTCTCAATCCTAATTCATGGGCCTTTTCAAATGCAATAAATGAATGACTTGCTCCTGAATCAAATAAAGCATTTAAAATTTTACCAGCCATTTCACAATTACCTCTAATCAGTGTCTCAGATCCCTCAGCACCTATGGTAGAAGTGGTGTATACTCTCCCTGGCTGCTGCACCCTACCAGTCTCATACTTCTTCTTCTCCGGGCATTTGGTGGCCATATTCCCGGGCTGTCCACAAGAATAGCATACTCCAAGTCCGAATCTGCACGGAACTCCAGGGTGATACCTTCCGCACTTCTGACAATTCAGATCTTGCTGTGGCTACTTCCCAAACCTTTTTCCTTGACTAGCATTGGTATTCGGCCTTATGTAATTACCTTGACCCTGAGTCTGCTGCGGAACAAAACCTCCACGCTTGAAATTCCTACCTCTCGGAGAAAAATTCCTCCCTGAAGGCCTCTGAAAAGGCACCCTCAAACTCCCTTTCTCTGCTGCCGCCTTCCTCACACAATCCTCAGCCACCCTACTCTTATTTACCAATTCAGAAAATACCCTGATCTCCATTGGGGCAACGAAGCTCAGAATATCGCTTCGAAGACCTCCCTCATATTTAATACACTTCCATTCAGTAAAATCTTCAGGCGCACCTTGATAGATACGAGAAAAGCGACATAACTCCTCAAATTTGCTGGTATACTCAGCAACAGTCATATGTCCCTGCTTTAACTGCATTAATTCAAGTTCCTTGGCATTTCTAGCTGAATTAGGAAAGTACTTCTTATAGAACTCTGTCCGGAAAACCTCCCAAGGAATCGTAGCACCATCAGGCTGCAGGATACATCGTGTTCCCTGCCACCAATACTGAGCTTCACCTTGCAACTGATAAGTTCCAAATTCAACCCATTGCTCTTCAGGAACTTGTTGTGCCTGTAATGCCCTTTCCATAGCCTGAATCCAATTATCTGTATCAGTGGGATTTGAGGTTCCTCTGAAGGTCGGAGGGTGAACTTTCAGAAATGTAGCAAGTGTCATAAGACCATCCTCATCATTATTATTCCCATGATTACCCTGATTTATCTGATTACCCAATGCCTCAGCTGTTGCCTGCATAGCTGCAGCCATATTTTCCAGGGCAGCCATAAAGTCTACTGGATCAGTCCCTATGGGGACAGGAGTAACGGTGCTTGTCCTACCTCTACCTCGCCCGCGACCGCGTCCGCGAGTCGACATCTGGTCCCTATACACACCAAACAAGTGATATTAAGTTGATCAGTCTCAATATCGCAGGTCTAATGCTTTAAGTTCCAAATGCATGCTCACAAACGTTTATGCCATATATATCAATCATATATCCTAATAGCACATAAACACATATACAGAGAATGCACAGAAGCACAATCAGTCCGTCTTTCAGGCTCTATAGGAACGAACTGCTCTGATACCATAATGTAACACCCTACCACACTAAGCTTTACGCTTAAGTCGTAAAACGAAGGTGGTGTGGTATTACGACCTCTAAAATAAAATGAGTACATATAATATCAGAAGAATTATAATATGCTAGGAGCCTTGAAGGAAAGGGGAAAATAAAAAAAATCGCACAATAAAGGCGCAACGCTCAAGGAACGAGTTAACTCACGTGATAAGAAAACCATAACTATCAAACATAAGATAATAGAAGTAGGAGTAGAATACCAAAGATACAAAATAACAAGCTCCTAACTCAGCCTGCGAAGTCAAGACTGGCCGGAGAATATTTACACATATATACATACATATCCAAAACCCAAAAGTACATATACACAATCCTGCCTCTCCATAAACCTCTAAGAGGATCAAAAAGAATAAGTCATGCGGAGAGAAAGCTAAGTACATATATATACATCATAGCATAACAAAATATCCCAGTAACCACTCCGCTTCAAGAGTCCAGACGCCTAACGGGATGCCTCTCGACCTGCATCTGAAAAACAACAACATAGTATAGAATGAGAACCGGAGGTTCTCAGTATGGTAAAGGTGCCGCACACATAATATATAAGGTCCTGGGAATGCCAGAGGCAATCCTAGAACGCCGACACTCAGATTATAGAGCTTAAAGTATTAAACAGAAGCCATAAAAGGTGGTTTCCTAAAAAAATATTTAATCCTAACTTAACTTAACCTTAAATCTAAGTCCTATACTGCCATTCCTCCATACCTCCAACTCCATCATGCATTTTCACAGACAAATAGACAGATAAAAGCAAACACAAGAAGGTTACAACTACTGCAGGTAACAAATACACATTTATCATGGCAAATACAGATAGGCACTCCCAATTAGAGCACAAGCAAGTAATTCAAGTAATATGCATATGATGCATGCCTGTCCTATGGATGATGAGACTCATCTGTCGGTTATCCAGCTAACCCGACAAGTCTGAATTGTACTTAGACTGTCCCCCGACGTGCATCCCCAAGAGTCTATGCATAGTTTTTTCTCAAATAGTCAATAATACTCAATGGGGGTAATATTCCCGGGAATTTATATAGTGCCCGGTCACACACTTACGTCGTAGGATCAACAGAGTATCGAGTTTTTAACCTGGTACACGTGGTGGCAACCCACGGCACTTAATCCAGGGAATCTCGTATCTCAGATTATTCAAATTCATAAGCCATATAAATAATTCAATTATAATTCATCAACATCAACATCATTCTCAATCGCATTTCATTCATCATCATACATCAATCATATTCAATCCTTATCCTTCATTATCACACCTCCCATTCCGTCCATCAATAATTCCAATTCAAAACATAACTCATTCTTTTCTAAATGAATCAAACTTAAAACATGCTCATTTTCTTAATAACTCTAAATCAAACCATATAACCTTTGAATCTAAATCTTTTTAAATAATCATATAAACAAAATCTCTAATCTCTAATTTTTATAAAATTTTGGTAGCATCTCCTCTAAAACTCGGACTTTGCCACCCTGTTCGGGTCCAAACCTGCATTCTTTTCAATTCAACATTCTCTTCCTCATTATCATAAAAATCTCCACAAAAAATCTACCTCAGATCAACAATTAAACTCATACAATATTCAAATCCAACAACCAAAATTCAACTAAGAGTCATAGTTCACAAATCCTAGACTTTTAACACAAAATACCTCAAATCAATAATTCACCGAATCATTAATTAATCAACAAGCACCAAACCAACCATGTTCATCAACAATAACATTCAACTATAATTCTCTCCAAATTAACATAACAACATTCACCATCCAAAATTAATAACTAATTACCCAATAAACTTCAACCAATTATATTCATTAACAAATTACTAAATATTAAACATACACCTGCATTCCAACTTATCCTATGGTCATCTAGCCTAAGTTTTCACAGAACATTATATATTAAATGCAAGAAACCTAAACCATACCTTAGCCGATTCCCAAGTATTATTCCAAGAAAATTTTCCTAAAAGAACACAGCCCTCAAAACCTCAACTAATCCGCTTCCTCCAAGTTCCAGTATTCACAATTTCAAGCTCCAATTATTTATTTTCAACCTAATACACATTCATAACACATATATACCCAATTTAATACTCAAAGCTCAAATTTAATGAAATTAAAATAAAATTATCGTATCCTCACCTTACCCAAGCTTCACATAAGCAAGAGTGAACGTTTTTCTCAAGCTAATTGGATCCTAAAACATCAAAAATCAAAGAAACTCAACCTTCCCATTCAAAAATCCGAAAATTGGGGGAAAAGAGGGCTGAGAGTGATTAAACAAGTTACCAGTGAAATTGTTCCGGTAGAAATGTAGAGCTCGACGCGGTGGACGCGTGGCCGCAAACGGTGCGGCAATCGGAGCTCGGACGGAGAAGTTACGGGGGTTGGAAGGTTACCGTAAGGGTTCGGGAGTATTTTCTTCTCCCTGTGGCTTTTCACGCTGCAGCTGGTGAAATGAAGAAGAAGAGGCTTTCGGGCTCATTTAAAGTGTGGGTCCGGTTGGACCGACAGCCCGATTCGGCCCCGGTTCAACCGGTTCGGCCCGTTCGGTCCAATTTTGGACCATTTTTTCGAAATTGGTGTCAAAATTCTCGTTTCGATGAGCTCTATCCTAATTTAATATAATATTCACATTTCTAATCCTCCTTATTAAAAACTAATTTATTAACTAATTATCTACTAATTTAACCGGGGTTTACACTCTTCAACTCACGTGTTTATCATTCAGAGCAATATATGATATGTTATCCATTAAGCATTTATAGACCATGGTGTTATCATTATGCATAAATAAAAAAAATCCGTAATTAAGCTTAAGTCATTTACCTATTTGTGTGGTATATTGTAGTGTGAAATTACTTTCAATTTGTGTTGTGCAATGATATTATGGTTTAATTTAAGCTTTTATTTTAGAATTGTGTTATAATTTTATCTCATCATTTTCTCTTAGATATTAAGTTGTTGTATTTTTATTTATTATTATTGAAGCGGATGTGATATAAAATTTGTAAAAAAAAAAAACTCACATTCAATTTATTTTATTGTAGTCTTCTATTTATTTTTATTTTTTTATTCATTTTATTTTCTTTTTAAATATCATATAATTTATTATAATTTATACCAATTAATTAATTATAATTCATAATATCAGTTAGTTTAATTCATTAATTTATTATATACATGATAAAATAGATCATTTGTTACTTATACATTTATTTTTTTTTAAATCTAAATCTGAATAATTATATTTTCAGTTTTTGTTATGAATAAAATATTATTAGTAATGAATAATAATTAACGACTGATACTTTTAATCAAAGTGTTTGGATGATTTTTATATTTATTAATATTAATTATTGATTATTTTTTCATACATAAATTATATTATAATTTTATGTTAGTTCATAATTGATTAATGATTAATGTTCATGAAGCTATGTTACTCTAAATTTTATATTTTATAAATATTTTATTTAAATATAATTTTTTTACTCTAAATGAATATTTTATCAAATACTAATTAAAGTCATTCTTCCCTTTATTTTTACTAATCTATAATCTATTATCTAACTATTATATAAAATTAAAATCGTATTAATAAATTTAATATTAAAATTAATTTGGCTTTTTATTATTTAGAGTATTTTTCAGTCAATAATTTTATACTCTTTACTTTTTTTTTCAGTTTCATTTTGAATTTTAATTAGTACTCAAAGGTAGTGAAATTCTATTGATACTAAAATAAAGTTACAAAAGGGTCCATAGGGTGAATAAATAAAATAATGTGATACCCACGTTACAACATCCAAATAAAACAACTTAGGATCTAAAATGTTTATCTTTCTCTTTCTCGCCGTCTATTATATTATCTATTCTATCTATTCTATTATATGAAAATCGAATTTTTACCTTTAGTGATAGAATCAACGTAGTGTGCTTCTGCTTTATTTTGTTTAACTCATTAAAGACAATTCATTATGATGAATTAATCATATCAACTAATTGATTTGAATAGATATTTAAGTATCACATAATTTAAAATTATGTATATTAATTATTTGTTTTAATTTTATGATATATAAATTTAAGGAATAAATTAAAATAAGATAATTTATTACTTATTTAAATTGAATACAACAAATATAAATTAATTTAGTTAAAAATTTACTATTTTCTAATCTTCTATACATAAAAATGACAAAATAAAATTATAAAAATAATTTTTTTATCACTTTTGCTATTTTAATTTTATTTTCTTTGCTTTTTTATGTATAATTTTATTTTATATTAACTTTGTGTATTTAATAATAAAATATACTCATATTAATTCTATCATATAATATATTTTTCTCCTATATTAATCGAAAAATTTTAATAGTTATCAACTACATCTAATAAAATGACTGAGAAGTGAGAACTACAAGAAGTTAAACCCAAGTTTAAAATGCTGAAACAAAGAAAAGACAACAGTGGATATATGATTAGAGAAAAATGTATAATAATGATAAAATATACTAAAACTGAATTTTTTTCCAACTAATAAAAGTGAGGTGTTAATTCCTCATGAATTCATTTTTTCTCTAAAATAAAATCACTATTTTTTTCTAAATTTATTTTAGAAAAATATATTTATTATAATTATATTACAATTAACATTTAACGAATAATGCATGATTATACTAATTTAGAGAAATATTTTTATTATAATTATATAAAATCAATATTTAATACATTATCAACTAATAAAAGTGAGGTGTCAATTCCTCATGAATTCATTTTTCCTCCAAAATGAAAGCACTATTCTCTCTTCTAAATTTATTTTAGAAAAATATCTTTATTAATAATTATATTAAAATATTACAATTAGCATTTAATAAATAATGCATAATTATAATAATTTAGAAAAATAAAATAAAGTCCAATAATTTATCTTCCGACTGCACATGTTTGTAAAATAACCTTTAAGAAGGAGTCATGTATAGTAAATACGGTCGATGATTGTAAAATTGTATACTAACATTGATATAATATTATTTCATGTATATATTTTGCAGGCATCAAAGAAAAGTGTTGAGTTGTTTTTTAGTAGATTTAAATTATTTATTATTTATTAGAGAATTTTGTACATTAGAATTCTCTAATAATTTATTATTTATTTTGAGCTAATTTTGATATGTTCTTACTTGACAGTAAAACAACATATAAAAATTTGTTGGTGGGTCTAAGTATTATTAAGTTATTTATGGTCACATTGTGTATATATGTTTGATTTATTGAAGAAAATAGATTACTAAAACCAATTAATAACTATTTTAGAGTTAATATATTTAACACTAGCTTAAGAAAAAACAAATAATACATAACATGTTATATTTTTATTAATTAAATTATTATAATTTAAATTAATCTTAACAAAATAATTTAAAATTATAATTTCAATCTTATTACGTGCATGGCACGGGTTAATACACTTGTTCTATTATATAAAAATCAAATTTCTGCACTTAATGATGGAGCTGACGTGGCATGTTCTGGAGAGTGTTTCCTGATTTAATTATTTTAACTCATTTAATTCAATTTATTACAATGACTTAATTATATCAACTAGTTGATTTGATTAGATATTTAAATATTAATATAATTTATATTACTTAATTAATTATACTACATTAATTGTAATTCGTTATATTAGTGAATTGGTTTTTTCATTTATGAAGTCTAAAATAAAATAAAAAAATTTATTGTTTATTCTAATTAAATTCATTAAATTTAATTATATATTATATATGAATTAACGTTAATTTATAAATTATTTTACATTATAATATTCAATCAAATAAATTATAAATTACTTTAAATTATATACGAATGGAAAAATGGATTTAAATGTGGTTTATATAGTATAGATAGTATTAAATTAAAAACAATGCATTTTTAAGTGTTTTGGTATGACTTAATTATATCAGCTAATTGATTTGATTAGATATTTAAATATGAATGTAATTTATTATAGTATATAATACATTATTAATTTTACTACATTAATTGTAATCCCTTATATTAGTTAATTGGTTTATTCATTTATAAAGTATGAAATAAAATAAATAATTTATTGTTTATTCTAATTGAATTCATTAAATTTAATTATATTATATATAAATTAAAGATAATTTATAAATCACCTTATTTCCTTAGTCTTTTATATTCATGAATGGTTAAATTTTAAGTTTTATATTTCCGTAAGTAAAAGTAATATAAAGCAAAACTTTCTTTATTCTAAAACGGAATTATTATATGTATTATTAACTAATATCATCGTTAGATTTGATTTATTAAAAATATAAAATAATTTTATATAACAAATTATTAATTAAGCTCATTCTAAAACGTAAGCAAAATAAATTAATTTTTTAAACGGCCCAATGTGGATCTATAATTTATACAACAATCAAACAAAGCAAAGACTTTGTGAATGGTGATAAAAAGGGAATAAAAAAGTAGGGTCCACATCATGTCGACTTGCTTGCCTCCATTGTATCTTAATAAAATATGGACCTACGGAGACTAATCCCGATTACAAGTTGGACAGATAGAAAACCTATCCGGATCTCATACAATTAATTTCAACCCGCACCCAAAGTCCTCTTTTAGTCTTTTTGGGTCTTCTCTCTCCCAGCAAGCAAGCAAGCATATACGCCAGCAATGGAGAATGGCGGCTTGGCACTGGTAACTTCAGAACAGCGAAGACGAGAAGACTGGTTGCTCATACGACAACGGGATGATGACGGGGTTGTGCCGGCGAGGAGGTCGACGACGATCGGAGATGCTAGGGTGACCAGAGAGGTTAGATAGTGGATTGGCAATAAGAGACTTTCACGGATGTTGTGTCGTTCAGATCGCCGTCTCATTAGAATGCTCTCTATCTGTAACTGATGGAGGTGAGCTGCTGCAAGGAAGGCATGAATTCAAATCTTATTTTCATACCTTTTTTTTTACTCAGTACATTTTGATTTGTCATTATTTATGATTTAGAATAAGTGTTTTATTTTCAACTCAAATCTTTTTTCGTTTTTTAAATCATCAAGACAGATTTTTTCTTCTTTTGAATTATGGAGGATATGTGATTTTTGATGCACTCCAATTTTAAAATGATTTACTCAAAAATATACCTCTTCTTAGTTGCTATAAAATTCTAAAAGGTGTGGTCCTACAATCTTACCATACGTACTTGCTAGAATTTACGTTTGTTTTTATTTTTTTTACTAGAGAAAAAATGGTTAGGCAATATGATTTGTTGGAGATGATTGCACCGCCAAAAGAATATTGGAAGATTCATGTCAAAGTAACCAGACTTTGGTCTTTACCGAGATTCAAAGACTCCAAATCCATTAGCTCCATTGAAATGGTGTTAATGAATGAGCAGGTACTTCTAATTTTATTCATACACATAATTATTTCTTTGTTTTCATACACTTAGTCCCACATTTGTATGATCCTCACCCTCATAATTGTCATAATTTCAACCTCAACAGTTTTTGCTTTTCTTGGGACTATTCATTTAAAAATAGAATAAAAACAAAATCCAGTTCTGTATTTTCCTGCAAAAAAATATAAGCTTTTCATCATAAAAAAAAGATTCTGCAGTCAAAAACAAATTTAATATATAGCTCATATTGTATTTGGCCAATAAAAAGAGGGGTTTGGACATTTTTAGCAAGATTTTCATACGCAGTTATATAAAATTATAAATTTTAACTTGCAAAGACATGCACTAATGCCAAGATACATAATCACTAAATAATGCAGATTGGATATAAGAGTTTATGCCGACCAAAAACAACAAAGTTTGAGTCACTCTTGCTTTCACATCCTACAAAAAGCATAATGTATATCTTTGATAAAAAATAATACGCACATCACAACAAAATTGAGAATCAGATTATTTCTTCTTTGTTTATTATTCTCATCTTAAAGACTTAAATTTCCTAATTCCATATGGGTGACAACTAACAAGAGAGGTTTGTATTAGAAAAGTTTGTGCCAAGCATCTCCAGGTAGTGTTGACTATTGGAAACCAAGCAGTATAGCCTCCACTGATTTAACATTCAAAATTCTAGACTAAATCAATCACATTAAACAAAGATGTATATGGAGAGAAAAAAAGAGAGAAACATAATAAGAGCATGACTAACACATATGCATGTTTGTCATTAATCATAACCCTTTTTCTAAATAAGACTTAATTCTCATGCATGATTGTCATCATAATAATTGAAATCGCATAGCCTAATCCATTTAGCAACTTAAAAGTGGGGTTTTAACCAAGATTTTTGCAGCAAATACCGAAGAATATTACCAACGACTTCTCTTGAATACTCAAAGAGGATGTATGAATTTTTGAGATATAAGAACAGTAGGAGGAACAATTTATGCTACGTATAGAGATACATGCTTCACCCTTAGACTCTTGCAAGATGACAGAGAATTCATGGATGCAATTAAGGAAGCAAGCTCATGGGTCTCAGGATCATATGTTAGGAGGTTATTTGTCATTCTATTAACATCCAACAATATCTCAAGACCAGAACATGTCTGAAATAGATGTTAGCATGAACTCTCAGATGATATTTTGTATCAACAGAGAACCATGATGAACATGAGGGGTGAGTTTTTATTAATTGCAATTATAAAAGTTCTTCATTATTGATCATTTTTAGTTTGATTAAATTTTTATAGTATCGTATAATATGTAGAGTTAACTATGTCAGATGATGAGATTAAGCAGTTATGCTTAATGGATATAGACAAGATCTTACATTCCTATGATAAAACCTTGAAAGACTATCCTCCTATGCCTTTAGCAACTGAAGTTTGTAGTTCTTTGTTAACCGAAAGGGTTATCAGGGAAGAGCTAAACTTTAATAGGGATTATTTAAAGAAAAACGCCTCAGACATGTTAGCCATCGCAACACCTGAGTAGAAATATGCATTCGATAAAATTGTTACAGCTATATATTGTGATGAAAGGGCTTTTTCTTTGTATATGATCATGAGAGTACTGGGAAAACATTTCTCTAGAACCTTATGTCTGTTGAGATTCGCTCAAGGGGTGATATTGTGTTAAACATTGCTTCAAGTGGTATTGCATCTTTACTTCTTCCCAATGGAAGAACGATACACTCAAGGTTCAAAATACCATTGAATATAACTGAGGATTCTGTATGTAACATCAAACCTGGTTCCCCTCAAACAATTCTGATGTTGAAAGCCAAACTTATAATTTGGGATGAGACTCCAATGGTTAGTAGGTATTGCTATGAAGCGCTTGCTAAATACTTGGGTGATATCATGAGATTTTCTCTAACATATAACAAAGATTTGCTCTTTAGAGGAAAAGTGGTTGTACTAGGTGGAGACTTTAAACAATTTCTTCCTGTCATTCTACGAGGATCGAGACAAGATATCTTAACCGTGAATTCGTCTTACCTTTAAAAGTTTTGTCAGGTGCTCAAACTAACAAAAAACATGAGACTCTCTGTAGGGACGACTGCTTCAGATCAAGATGAGACAGAGCAATTTGGTGAGTGGTTATTGAAAGTTGGTGATGGTCTAATAGGTAACAATATGGATGGTGAATCTGAGATATGTCTTCCAGAAGATATTATTATTCCTTCTTCGGACCAGATATTTGATGAGTTGGTTCATTTTTCTTATCCAAATATTTTGGATAACATGTCCTGAAAGAATTTTTTCAAAGCAATAACTATACTGGCTCCCACGCTGGACATTGTTAAAGCTGTCAACAACCATCTGATGGCTATCATTCCTGGAAGAAAAAAATTATATCTCAGTTCAGATTCGATTTGTATGGATGAAGGGAATATGGAGAGCCAACTAGATCTCTATAGTCCTGAACTGAATAGCATAAATTGCTCTGGTTTGTCTCCACATAAATTAATACTTAAGGTTGGTTTTCTTGTGATGTTACTGAGGAATATTGACTAATCCAGTGGTCTTTGTAATGGTACAAAGCTACAAGTTAGGAAGTTTGGAAATCATGTCATAGAATGTGAAGTCTTAATGGGTAACAATGTTGCTCATATTGCTTTGATTCTAAGAATGAATATGGTACTAACAAATGAAACCATCCCAGTTAGATTCCAACGAAAACAGTTTCCAACCATGACAATTAATAAATCTCAAGGAAAAACTTTATCTCATGTTAGATTGTACTTGCCCAAACCAGTTTTTACACACGACCAACTATATATAGCACTTTCAAGAATTAAGAGTAAGAGAAGTTTAAAAATTTTACTTATAAATCACGTAGGAATGTCTGCAAATTCAACTATTAATATTGTTTATAGAGAAGTCTTTAAAAAAATAGAATTCTAAAGTAAATATTTTAATTTTATTTTAAATTCTGTATCAATGTATAATTATTTTACTTTAAAAAAGTATAAAATGATTATTACTCACTTTTTTAAGTTAAACTTTGATTTTGATCATAATTTTATAAATTTTTTAAAATAATAATTATTGTGTTTTTTTTTTAATATCTAATCATATAATTTTTATTTTATTTTTATAAATTTTTCCGTACTCAGCACGGTTCATACACAGTTGTAACTAAAATAAGTAACCAATTGTTAAGAAAAACTTACTGTCAAGGTTTAATGCCACACAAGCACATAAGAGGCCAAAAAGCAAAATTCTCTAAATGCACTTGTGTCGAAAATCAAATCATGATGCGATATATATAGTAAAAAAGAAGAGAATATTAATTTGCGGAAAATAACATCACTTATCAACAAGAGGTATATGCATAACAACTATCCAGAGCTTATTGATTCTTTACAAAATTAGCTCAAACCTGCTAATAATGGGTTTAAGTACATTGTACTACTCATCAATACAATTATTAAGGAGCTTATGTATCAGGGCAGATGATGAATTGTATTCTTTACATATAACACCAGTATGTAACTAATTTGAATTTATTAATATCGTCATCAAATATATATATATACCAAGTGGTGGGAGGTAAAGTTTGTATAAGGTAAAAAAATAAATAAGATAAAACTTGGGTGCCTTTGACATGAGGACATACACTAGCTAGGTCACTAGCTATCTATAAGTTTAGGGATACAAAAGTATAGCCAAACTGTTTTAACCTCCTGCCAGCAATCTTCATAGATAATTACTTATTTACTTATATCCCGAGACCATTCAGTGTAGGAATATCCTCTAACAATAGCTTCAGTTTCTGTAACATTTCACCACAATTAGAAAAATGAAAATTAACCAACAAGAGAACCCAAGGAGACACCAAATAAATATGAAAGATAAATGTTTTGTAAACAACTATTTTTTATGACTGCACCCAAAAAGAACTGTAAAATGTTAAGTTTGTAATACAATGTAACCACAAAAATGAAAAATCGTTATATAAAACGCAAAAAACACATCTTGTTTTTGGATTTATGTCACTATTACATAAAAGTAAAACTGGTTATTTACATAGGAGTTTCGAATATGAAATATCCTCCTTCTATTTAGCGGCTTAAGTAAGCCATTAACGTTAGCAAGTGAAGGTCAATTCTATAAAAGTTGCTAGAAAGAGGAAATCAAAGTCATAAACGTTAAAAAGATACCCCCTCCATTTTAAAAATTGATTAATTTTTCAATAAATCACCATGTAAAATTTGTGGGTTAGTTTGAAAGGCCATATACAATTGTATGTTCCACTCTTTACTTGTGTACAGATTTTATTTGTATTACTCTATTTCAAAAATATAGTACCTAAGAGTGATATTATAATCAAGTTATTGACCGTTGTCTATATAAATAAATTAATGTTAGAATAATTTGTATTTTCAAATAAAAGGAATATATAAATTAAGCCATATTTATATTATTATGTTCTAATTTACTAAATAGTTTGAAGATAAAAATATAATGTACACCTCAAAAAGTAACCTCTACATTTTTATTCTTTTTAACATTTAGATGTAGATGTAGGATTTATTTGAAAAGAAATATATATTAGTAAGAGAAGTGTGTAGAGAAAAAAAAAAATCCTTGAGAAGGAAAGAATTTCTACAAAATTCACACAATAGTCTTTCACTTCATTTTATTGATAACACATACACATTAAATGATACCCTTTAAAGATTGGACTTATTTGGGGAGCTTCTAAAAAAATATCATTTTTTAAGTTATCTTTTTTTAAAAGATTTTATAGAAAAGTAAAATAATTTTATGTTTGGATAACTCATGTAAAAAATTTTTTTATTTATCAATTATATTTGGATATAACCATATAAAAGTACTTTTTTGTTTATTTATTACGTGAAAAATATTTTTTTTTAAAAAAAAGATCTTTTAAAAAAAGAATATAAATGGTAGCTTTTCAAAAAAAATATTTTTTATTTTTTTAATATTTTTATTTTTATTATTAAAAATTTACCAAACATACTAAAAAATAAAAAAAGATTTTTTTTATGAACTTAATGACACCCAACCAAGCATAAGTGATTAAAGCTCTTGAGCAATTACACTATGTGGGAGAATTTGCAGAAAGTGATTAAGAAGGGTTATTATTACCGTAAGATATTGTGGAGGATCATCCATGCAAGAAGTACCTAAGATTATTTCTCTTTTGAGTTTTGTTGTCAACTTGTGGCAAACTCGTAGCTGAAAATTAACAGAATAGTTTCATTAGCTGATATTGCAAAATTGCAAAATCCCATAGATATTTACAGAAGTACCCGATCGTATTCTACCTCAGATCGAGTAGCTCCACCAATCATAAACACAAAGATTCGCTTTCCCATCTTCTTGAAATCAGCACCGCCGGTGTTCTTCAAAGTGGAGTCACTATAAAAGAAACAGGAAAGCTATAAGTTGAGGGTTGATACAAATTCATATCAAAGTACAATTCATTTTCTTTAAATAAACAAATTTGTGTTAAGGGTATGCTAGGAGGTGAAAAGAGGGAAATGAAAGGCTTCACGAGTAAAATGCAGTTTACTTTAATATTTTAAATCATTTTCTTTCCCTTTTTTTTTTTCTCGTATCTTAGCTAACAAAAATATCTTGCTCTCATTCTATGCAATGAGATTAATATTTCTCTATATTTAATTTAACTTTTTATGTTGATTAAATAATAGATTAAGAAAAAATAAACAATACTTAAACATCAATTTTAAGATAATAATTACAATTTCACTCAAATATATAGCTGTTATTACAAAATATCTTGTGAATTTTCTGTCCACTTTCATGTCACTCATTACAAACTACAAATTGTTTCTATATGATGCTAACATATTTGTTTGTCAAGAGGATCGGAACGATTCAATTATTTCTTTTTATAAAAG